>NC_087067.1:17569266-17763545 GCF_963678635.1 Symsagittifera roscoffensis
CTCAAAGATATTTCATCATCATCACTCTCACTCGGTTCATTCGGTAAGCTGCATTTATGTTAAAATGAAAAAAATCTTATCTGTCATGATAAACACCATCAGCTGGGAAATGTTGCTTCTTCCTAGAGCAACGAGTGCGGTCAAAACAAGCATTTCAGCCACTTACATAATTCAATCATATTCATAATATCATGATACATTAACATTTAAAGTAGATTTTTTTTCAGGCCGAGGAGACAACAAATAACTTGCCAGGTATTATTTGCATAATTTTCACCATTTCCAGAAGAGAACAAATAATATTTTATATATATAGATAACATATATATAATTATGTAATTTATTTAGCTAGTTACGTAATTTATTTAGCTAGTTATGTAATTTTTTTTAGCTACTGTGGGAGGAAAAGATGCCGAAAACGGACCCTCTTTCAAAACTTCCAGTCAAACGGAGGTGAGCTAGTTTTTCTTCAAACGGAAAATCCAAAACTGATTGTTTTAATTAACTGAATTGTTTTTCAGTTGACCAATGAAGACTCCAGGATACTTGGAATCCCAAAGAGTAAGTCCAATTTTACATATCTATCATATATAATTCAGATTGTCACTGGTTAGTCCCAAATTTTTATTCAATCATTTGATTTTTTTATTCAACCCGTTAGTGGAGACATGATTAATTGAAAAAAAAGAGTAGAAAATATTAATTTTGCTTTGCTTTCTGTACGCTGATTGAAATATATCTACGAGATGTTCAATTTAATTTGGTTTGATTGTGATTAAAATGTGTTTACTAAATTACCGAAATTATTCAATTTTGAATTATTTTCATAATTTGATTAAAAATGGCACTTGCTCTTCTTCACTGATTATTTTAAAAATCAAAATGCCGGCTTTGAGTTTTCCTTTGTTCTTTCTCTTGTAATTTTTCTGAAATTTATTGAAACATTGCAGGTAAATTTGTGACCGCCATCAGCATCTCAGCCGGGGATTTCCTCTGCAACTTTGTGGACGGAATGGCCATCGGAGTAGGGTTCCAGTCCTCCGGCTCCTCCGGACTCTCCTCGGCCATTGCCGTGTTCTGTCATGAACTGCCTCAGGAGCTGGCCAGCTTTGCCCTTCTTCTCGACATGAGTGAGTCAGCTGAGCTCGACCAAGTTTGGGGTCGAAGTACTCTGAAAGTGTAGATTTTCTGAGCGCCGGCAAAAGAGGATTTGTTGAAGTTGTCTTTGGAAAAGTGTGCATAAAAATTTGGTCAACATATAAATTTACCGACTGATTCATGATAAAAAACCACAAATTCAACGAAAATTTTAACAACAAAGAATTAGAATAAAACCTTGAAGTCTAAAAAAATTACAAATTTTGACTACAATTTTGAAAAAAAAATAATCAAGTTTTTTCTTATTTTCAAGCAAGTTTAAAGTGTTTTGCATAAATGTTTCGAAGATGCAAAACTCTCGGGAGAAGCGAGACAAGCAAAAACTCTGTCTTGTTCAAATTTTACATGTATTTGAACTTTTTAAACTCATGGTTATAATTATAAGACGATCTTATCGAATTACAATATCCATGAATGTAAAAGTGAACAGGGGATAACAGATACTATAACTATTGAGGCAATACAAGAAAAAAAAATAACTTAACTTAACTTAACTCACGGTTGGACCAGCAAATAAATAATGAATGAAAAATGGGAGACAAATATTCCATAGTTGTGAAATTGAAGTTTGAGCTATTTTTTTTTACAGAAGTTCACCTGGTTGCCATACTTGTGCTCAATCTGTTCTCTGCGTTGGGTGCATTCATGGGTCTCTACATTGCATCTGCCCTGTCAGAGTATGACCAGTTCATGGGCTATATGACGGCCATAGCCGCAGGCGCATTCCTCTACATCGCGTTCATGGACATGGTACATATTCAAGGCCAATTTAATATAAATTACATTAATATATCACTAATCAGAAAGCATTTTCTAAAAAGTGAACAAAGAAAATATCTCTGGCATTCAAACATCTATTTGGTTATATTGAAGTCTAATTAGTATTTTGATGCGCCCGTTTGTTGAAGGCAGAGAAAAGAAGGTGATGCCGTTAATGATATATGAGAGATGCTCGTTGCTCGATTAAAAGGACTGACAATTTTTTTCAATAACATTCTCTCTGTGCATCAAATGATATGACCATTTTAATCACAGCAGCTGAATTTCGTCTAGCGGAATGCCGTTCCATCGAATTACAAGCTTTTAAAAACCGGCTATCAAATGGTTACATCAAAGTCAATGTGATTATAATTAAGTTTACTGATTGTATTAAAATTTGACATGACTTGAGTTTTCAGTACCCAGAGATGCTTGCGGCACAAAGTAAACAGCCCTGGATCATGTACCTGGTTCAAAACTTGGGACTGATCACCGGATTTGTCTTTCTGCTACTGGTCGCCCTCTATGAAGAGGACATTTGAGGGCACCCATCCGGCGGCTTCTAATACGTTCACAGACAGAACTGAATCATCCCATGAAGATGATTAAGATGATGATTATGATGATGATGATAATAATAGTCACAATGAATAGTTAACCAAGATTGCTGGCTTGATATGATTGCTGTTCCCGTATTTATCGCCCCTTGCACAATTCGTAAATTACAAAAACATTTTACATCCAAAAAAAGTGAAAACAGTTCTATCTGTTCTCATAATGTGGACTCTGAATCGGTGAGAAATAAATTTAATTATGTGATTTTTGTCTTAGACTAAATTGATCCCAATTTTGTCCCAATATTAAAACTCAACACTAACTAATTTCCAATTAAACTAATTTGATCCTGCTGGTTTTTTGTTCCAAATTTCGAAGGAAGTGGAGGAGTAATTGCGCTCGCTGTTTTTTTTGCTTCACTCAGTTTTTGGTTTCAAATAGGCATACTGAATATTTTTGCTAGCCCGCATCCAAGTTTAGGAATAAGAAATCGATTATAATGGATTTTTATGTTGATTTTTTGACAAATATAATTGATTATAATTACCATAATTAGGTGTTTAAAGGATTTGTAATTGATTATAATCGTGATTTTTTCCTATAATTATATCAATTACATTCGGTTATAATCTCTTACTTTGTAAACTTTTGTCACGCCAAAAGTATACTTCAATTATATCCTATTGGTCAATTTTTTTCCATCAATGACATAATCTCTCCAAAAACGAGAGGTCTTGTCACATTTTGTCATTTGAACCAAAAGTTTTACCATGAAACACAAGTCTCATAGAGATCTTTTAATTTTAGTTGAAAGGTTCCCGTGGTAGGTGAATAATAAAACCTCCGAATAAATTGAAAACCTCCGAATAAAGGGAAAAATGTTTAAAATGCAACAAGAAACAACTCTAATGAAAAAAAAAATGAAACAATGTTAGGATTTTAAATTGATTTTAAAATTTTGAAAACAATTTTTTTTTGATATGAACCAATGTCTTCCAAAAGCAGTGATTTTAAGCAAATTAAATGCATTGGATGCAAGGTCGAGAACAAAACGGGCAATCAAAAGGGATTTTAATCTATTATAATCGATTATAATGGATTTATTGTGCAAAACAGAAAAAAAGAATATGGAATACAAATAATCAATTGCAATCGCTTATAATGATATCGAAAAGTAGATGGATTGATAATCGGTTATATTCGATTGAAATATGTTATAACTGACTGTAATTTGCTGTCAAAAAGAGAGATTTTAATCGATTATTTTCTTAATAATGATACAACCGATTTATTTCAATTTTTAGAATGATATATTCCGAGCTATGTTTGTAGCGAATGTTCCAAATTGATTAAAGCAAAATTTTTGTCATAATTGATACAACGCTACTAGGAGCGAAATATATCATTGTGTATTTTATATGGCGTGTGGGAGATGATAAAAAAATCTAAAACCTTTTTTTAGGCAAAACATTTTCATCAATTTTTGTGTAGGCGAACACTGCTCCATAGGCCTGAAACGGCAGTCGGAACACTCAGGGCTTCGCCTTGATACGAGCAACCATGTTGATTTTTATTACACGTTTGTAAATACGTTTTATACGTTTTTTTAAAATATCGTTGTCGTTTGAAATTTTTTTTTGCACATGGGGAGGGGCTGATCAAATAAACAATTTGAACACAAATTGAGATCTTTTTATTATTTCTCTTCTATTTCGATTTCCAGAAAATCGATTTTGGCTGGCACATTTTAAATACTTTAAATTGTCAGATAATATAATTAATGAAAATTCTAAATGTATGAATTATAAAAATTTGAGTAATACAATACAAACACGAACGCGCGTAAATGGAAACACAATTAGTTGGTGGCATTGTTCAAATGCATACTTTTTGCAGAAATGGTTGTCAAAAATAATACATTTATAGTTCACAAGGTACAAAAAGGGGGTAATAGTTAACTTGAGTTATTGTCAATTTTTCTCATCAAATCTTGTTTTCAGATTTTAACCAAAACTTATTTCGTTTGCGTTAAAGGACAGTAGGAATTCTTAAGGCTCTGCCCTGATGCGGGCAACTTTTGAAAAAAAATCAATTGCTGCGTGTTTATTGCGACAGAACATGAAATTACGGGTTTTCTTTTAATCTTAAACTGTTTGCAAAGTGCGTAAGATCATCAAGGCAAAAATTATTCAAAAATTATTTAAAATCTACCGAAGCAGGTGCATAATAAATTGAAAACCAATTAAACACAATTCGCTTGGAAGCTAAATTTCTTTAAAAAAAGTAAAAACCACTACACAAATCCCCGCCCTGGTTTATGTTCATTATACAAATTGCATAACATATCTTCATTAAAACCCACTGAAATCCAGATTTGTCAACAAAACTAGATTGTTGTGGAAGCATACCGATCTATTTTCACCAATCAATCCGGTACATCAACAACCTGATTGAGGAGCACAGCGTAATTTTTAAAACATATGTGCGAATTAAATGTATTAGATTGAAGCTAATCGCCACACACCATGAAAAAATTAGAACATTTGCTTGAAAACTGCGCCACTTAGCCACAGGAAAGATTTTGCGTGGTGGTACGACGTGATCAGTACTCTGTTATTGTGTAACAGCAACAAGAATTGGCCCCGTGTAGGTGATCCCTAAGAGCGACCTCGAAGAGTGCCCCCAAAGAGTGACCTCGAAGAAAGACCCCCAAGAGTGAACCCGAAGAGTGAACCCCAAGATTGACCCCGAATATAGTGAACCCGAAGAGTGACCACGAAGAGTGATTGCAAAGAGTGACCCCGAAGAGTGACCCCGAAGATTGACCCCGAAGAGTGACCCCGAAGATTGACCCCGAAGAGTGACCCCCAAGATTGAAACCAAAGAGTGACACCGAAGAGGTGGCCAAATTTTTGAAGTCAAGAGCAAACTAGATCAGTGCTTTTTTTAACTGAAACTGGGGAATACCATTTAACTCATTCGACAAGATACTGGCAACGCGGATCATGAAAGTTGAAGCCATCAGATATTCGGCAGCCAAAATTAAGCAGACGAGAGACAAGACTAATTATAAAGAGCAGATGGCTTAGGAACAACCACTCATGATTCCTTCAAGCAACCTAGAGCCAGTACCATTGACGGAGACGTCGATTAAAAAAAATTTAAATTTCCGGAGATTTGGGTCCAAAACTTTAATGATCAGAAAAGTAAAGAGGCAAGGCAATCAGTGGTCTGGAAATGGAACAGACTGAAAGCGATCCAAACAACGACAGAACCTTGAAAACAATATTTGAGATACGCAACGAGCACTCTGAAAAACACTATGATCTCAACCTAACTGATCGGAAAAGCTCATTCTGCATAACCGCGGACCAGAGCTTCAAGGCGAGACTAGAGGCGGAGTTCAAACGAGAGTACCAAAACGTGGAATTCCAGTTTTGACAGAGACCATGATTGAATGAGTTAGCCTGCACTCCCTCCGACGGTATCACAGACGCTCGGCAAATACCTAGTAACAAACTTGAGCGAGAAAAACGTCGTAGACCCAGATCACGTAGTGCTAGCGCTGACTCGGCTGAGGGATTTTTGATCGAAAAATGAATGAAAAAAGTTTTGTTGCCAGTCTATGATCCGAACAGATACAGTCTGCACCCGAGAGAGCTTTATGTCTTTCCGCACGAAATTTTTGCGGAGATCCACCTTCACAAGACTTTTTACATGAGCATCGCTTGGAAACGACAAAACCGACTTGAGATTGATAAACAACGCATAATGGGGAGAAAGGGGCTTTGAGAGATCACCTAATATCTACAATTTAATTCTAATTTGAAGTCTTGGTTAGACACGTTCAATTGCGAAGGAAAAGGTAAAATTCTAAGCTGGCTTCTATGAAATGAAATCGGGTAATATAAATAATTATAAATTTAGTTGTTAATTTATGTTGGATGCTATGGAACAGGTGTAATTAAAAGATTTTCGCATAATTTTTAATATAAATTTTCAAATCACAATAAGATTTTAGACAAAATAAGTTTACCATTTAAAAAACAGCGATTAACAAAAAAGTGTAGTTCTTTTTGTCAATAAAGTGAGCACTTTTTTTCTAAAACTGAATGAGGGCACGAAACTTGAAATAACATTAGAATCCAGATCTTATCTGTTTTGAGATCAAAATCGAAAAAGTAATCAACCAAAAATTGAGAGAATAACTACGGGATCTTGTAAATCAAAACAAACAGTATCTGGTGCTAGTTTGTTATTCATGAATTAAGTAATCTTGAGCTACGATTTTCTTGAGAAATGGTAGACCGTTTTTGGAAAGCAGTGCCAGAGGTTCTGTAAAATTAGGTACCGCATTATCAATACTGGAGCTTGAGATATCTGGATTAAACTCAAGAAGATGAACGATTGGCTGTGATGTTGAAAACCATATTGCAGCTTAAGTCACATGGTTAGGATAGCAAAACAGCCGTGAAAACTTTCATTATGATGGGCTACACCTCCGATGGAGCAACCAATCGGACTTAAATTAGATGGATGTCCTTGCGGCTTGAGAGGGTACCAATTGTGCAGAATCCTGGCATGTGTAAAACTACAGAGTTCAAATCGGAGAGTTTCTTCTCCCTAGCGAAACGACGCTCGTGTCTGGAGCCAAATTATCGATTGCTCTATCTCTCATGAATCGATCGCAAAAGATTGAAGTGGAAGATTTTGATACTGAGGCACTACAATTTGGATTAGAAGAACTTCGAATTGAAAGAGATCAGACACTAAGGGAAAAACCAGACGAAGCAAGAGATAGAGCAAACACAACGACTGTATCAGGAACCTACTGTATCAGGACTAAGAGTGGAGCCTCCGTGCCTGATTGAAGGTTGAACCTCCGCCAGATCATTTTAAACCCGAGTATAGAAAAGTTACAGAAGAGACACCCAGGGCGGTGGGGCGTTTTAATCTGGACAGGGTTGCTCAAGAACAGATGAAAATGGATTTAGAGTCATCGACTTCTCTAGAGCCAATATCATCCGTGAGAGATTTGCAGAATAGTCAAACAAGACTCAAGGCGTTACCGCACATCACACCAGCTAGTGACAGCATAAAAAGTGCTGGAGCTTCACGCTTTAGAGTTTCTGGATAGATTGCAGCTTCAATCACCCTGAAACGGAATTCCATCAGAAACATTTCAATTTTGAAGTTTGCATCTGATAAGCGGAGCATTCATCGTCAACCATAAACAAGATATGACTGGTAACTACAAGAGACATAGCCTCAAAGATTGGAGAGCCTAACAGATGGCCATAAGAATGGCACTTGAAGATTTTTCCTGAAATGATTACCTGATGAAGCCTATCACACGCGACGGGACGGCTCAAGAAAAAAATGGTGATTGCATCGTCAAGTTGTTCACACGACTGAAGGCTCATTGGCAGATTGGAGTTTTGAGTAACTCTGGAGCACCGATGCCTCAAAAATTGGCATCCTTAAAGGGACCCCTCCGGATTGACAAAAATAGGGCCCCTCCGGATTGGCAAAAAAATGACCCTTCACGATTGGCAAAAACAGGACCCCTCCAAATTGGCAAAATAGGACCCCTCCGGATTGGGACCCCTCCAAATTGACAAAAACGGAACCACTCCGGGTGGCAAAAAATGACACTTCCAGATTGGTGAAAACGGGACCCCTCCGAATTGGCGAATACGGGGACCCTCTGGATTGGCAAAAAATATGACCCTTGCGGATAGGCAAAAACGGGACCCCTCCTGATTGGGACACTTCCGAGTCGGCAAAATTGTGACCCTTCCGAGTTGTCAAAAATCTCTACCGGGACCCCTCCTGATACGTTCTTAGAGCCTAAAGTTCAAAATCAACTAAATAGGAAAGGTTTGTTTTGACTTAGGACAACTCCGGATTGAAGCTAAGCTGCCTATTTAAAAATTTCATGAGAGGGGTATAATAAACGACCTATTTTCGATTGTTTTTTGATTTCAAGGTTGCCTAACCCTTCCTTATTGTCGAGAACAACGTAAAAAAG
Source organism: Symsagittifera roscoffensis (assembly GCF_963678635.1). Classification (NCBI taxonomy): domain Eukaryota; kingdom Metazoa; phylum Xenacoelomorpha; order Acoela; family Convolutidae; genus Symsagittifera; species Symsagittifera roscoffensis. The sequence continues at coordinate 17,577,770 of NC_087067.1, forward strand.
CCTTATTCAACCTTTGCTACCGTTTTATAGTGATATAATGATGTTCCAGAAAGTTTTTACAGAGCGTGAATAATCTACCTTCAAAAACCGGTGGTTTTGCCAAAAACAATCTAAAAAACTTTTTTTGTTCGATTTCTTCTACAAACAATTAGCTTGCGTTAAAACCTATTTATGTTTTGATCTAACGGTACTAAGATGAGCTGACTCAGTAAAGTTGTTCCAGAGTTATAGAGCAAAACGCCTTTTACGAAAATTTATTGAAAAAACATTCAAACTTATAGATTCCGCCTAACTTTTTCTGTAATTCTTGTCTTCTTGACCTAAAATTTTTGATCCGAGCTCAGAAGGCCTGTATTTTTCTAATTCAGTGCAAAAAAAATACCGATCTAAAACGTTTCACTTGAAAAAATTTGCCAAAAACAATGCTATTTGGACCCCTCCGGATTGTTGAACCCAATAAATCAAACTCGTTAAGCTCGATTTCAATGGCGCTAGGAAAGATGTTGGCAAACGGGTTCCTAAATCTGTCGATTCACTAGTCTATCTTACCCGAAGAAGAGTTTTTTTGTCACACAAAAATTTTAAAATAAAATTTTATTTTGCGGTGTTTCGTTTCTCCAAAAATCGCAAAAAGTCGGATTTTGGTACCCAATTAGTTCCAAAAACGTATGATCTAAATTCAACCGGTTCCTCTAATTATATTAATTCAGTTACAATGTAACTCACTAACCCAGCGCTTTTTTTCCATTTCGAAAGTTATGGATATCTTAAAAATTGCAATTTGTGGGAGTGGAGATTAAAATATCACTTTTTTTACCCTAAAAACCGGTCTGCTTACGCTCTATTCAACAAAAAAACGGTGAAGTAAAACTAAAATTGGTAAAATAAATAGTAGTACTAATATTATTATACTTCTCCGGGTCCGTTCAATATGCGAATTAAGGTGCTTATCTCGGAAAGTCACTGTCGAGCCCCACAGATTGATATCGTATTTTCTGTACCAAGAGGGATACAAAACTTGTTAACGTTACCCAACAGTCGATTGTTTATGTTCATGAGACCCTTTCTGCTGCTCCTTACACTGATTGCCGGATCACTCTTCCATTCTAAACTTTTGACCCTTCCGGATTGAGCGCATATTGGTATTAACGTGCTTGAATGATCAATCAACCCTACAGAACAGGTACGCGAAAAAGGCCACAGTTCTAATCGTAACAACCTTATTTGATATAAATGAAATGCTCTAACAACAAAAAATCTAACAACAACAAACAGAAAGTTCCGATCACATCTCTTTTGGTGGGGTGATTTCGAATGATTTTATTTTTTTTAAACTGATTTTGTTTTTTTTAGTTATTTTTATATTTTTCGGTTTTTCTTTTTCTTAGGTACTAAACTACTTTTGGTTCGGTTTTTTGTGGGTATTCGAGTGTTTTTAGTCATACACCCCTCAAGGAACCACTCTTCCGACCCTCGGTTAAGGGCCTTATTTAGATTATCCGTTCGGCGCGGAATGATTCGTGAATGGGTCCGCCGATCATGATGTTAGGAGAACAACACCCAGGAGCATCATAAAACATATATAAAACATTCGCCCGCAAGTACATACCGACGGAAATTAAAGCTGGCTTCTAAAACGACTGAAAAGCGTCTAAACACAGCTTCACATGCTTTTGAGTGTCTCTACCAAATACAGCTGAATGTGTGGTCCAATAACACCGGGTTTACAAAGTCATTAAAATTGTAACATTCATCCTCTTACGTCACATATGATGTTAAGAGAAATATGCCCTATAAGCCTTGGCTCAAGGGTCAGGGACACTACCCCTTGTGTTTTTGTAACTCATTCTGTCGGAGCGAATTTGGTTCGCTTAAGACATGGGACTACAAAATCGCTTTTGCAGGTTAAAGGCCATTACCAAAGTACACCCCATACTCTAGAAATTAGAACGCCACCATGGCTATTTCTCTAAATACGTAATACACGCGAACGCCGTTAAAAACTGATTGAAACTCAAGTAAATAAATAATTTTTTTTATTAGTTTTCATTAGACAGTGGACCTTTGATCCATTTCAAATGGATCAACCTAAGAACCGCCTTATCTCAACATGATTGTGAAAAAGACACTAAAGAAATTAAGTTCAATACTCACATGGTGATGGGACTCTAGAGTTGAGTAAAAAACGTAATTGAATCAACTCTAGAACCTTGAGGAAAAAACTCGTTACTATTCAAGTAGTTTTGTTCTCTGGACCAGTGTGTCGCTTCACTCGTCGATCTGCCCAATTATGGTTTTCCAATATTAACATTCCTGCAATTACTCTCCGGCGAATAATAATTTGTCTCCAGATTGATTTTAGCAATTATAATTCGAGTCTTCTATTTTTATTGACTTCTTTTTCAGTTGCTGCGACAAATTTGAGCATGATATGGCGAGTTCGAAGTTTTCAAAAATTACTATTTCCCCCATAATCAAGATAAAAGTTCCAAATATGACCGACTGGCGCAAATATAAAGCTATTGGCCTAACCGCGCAATTTAAATAGTTGAATGCGAAAATAGTGAGCTCATGGTTAAGCCTTAGTATCCCCAGACCACGACGTCACTCATAAAATCAGGCCTACTACATTATTATCATATTAATAATAATTTTGTTCAGTAGATAAAAATCACCCTGTACATTGAATAAAGATCAGCCCTGTCCCTGAATTCTTAGCTTCTTATTATCTGAAATTGAATTTGATGTTAATTTAAAATCAATTCAGGCCATTCCGTGAAGGTAAAAGTTGTTAAAAATGCAATTAACCAAAAATCAACCTAAAACTCTCCTTACTTCAACATAACAATATAAAACAGACTCAAGAATCTTAAATTGGGTACTCACATACCGGCACACACTCTAGAATTGAGTAACTAAATTAATAGGTAACTCTAGAACAATTGGTAATCAAGTTTAACTCGAGGAGTTTTAAATGAATGAGTTTTAGCTTGAGAAATAAGTTTTTGGTCTGGACCATTGAGCAACTTAGGTTGTCCACCTTTCCAACGATGGTTCACTCTGGTCCACTTCTGATTTGTTTCCTTCTTTACTTGCTATCACTCTGCCTTCTGTAAGAATAAGACAGCTCTACTCTCGCTCGAATTATGGATCGGAAATTGCGAATAGCAATTTCCCGCTGCTATTTTCGACTACTTTCCTGCGATTGTAGTTCGGTTCTTCTGATCTCAATTTCTGGTGTTTTCAGTTGTCGCGAGAAACTTGAGCATGACTTGCTCAATTCGAGTTTTTGAAAAATTCCATTTCACCCCAAAATTAAGTCTTTTGCGTTGATCAAGGTCAAACTTCCAAATATGACCGACTGGCACATACTCTCCGGAATCAAAATCGATGTCCTCATCGCGTGTCGTCGTCTGCCAGTGAGCCCCCAGAATGTTGAGTCTTGCTCAAGATACAGCGCCAGTGGTCATTTACAGAAGTTTGCAGCAGATTTAACTTTATCTACACCCCAAAATTCACAACCAAGCAAAATTGTCGCATTATCGCTAAACAGCAATCAAAATCTGCATACACCTGCACCATAAATTTCCACTTTGTAAGCTAATGATTAAAATTTCTTTTGTCTTCTCCAATCAGAAAAATGTCATGCAGCATTTTGATTTATTTAATAGATTCATACAATAGATAAATAGCATATTAATAACAATATATTTTTTGGTTCATGAAAATTTCTTTTCCGTGACCTCAGATTTCATCCGAGTTAACACTCAAGCCTCTTTCCTTTCCCCTTGAGGTGCTGGGCCCTGATGCATTCGACACTGTAATCTGCCTCAGCAGCTCTTCCTCATCGTCAGAGTTGATCACGATCTCCTCTGAAGCCTTTAGTTGTTCGTAGGATCGCATCCATTCCCTCTGCTCTTGCAATTTCTTCGCATGATTCGACATACCCTCTCTTTAGATTCCCTGTTCAAGCAAAAAGAGTTATGCAAGCTCAAGCTCACGTTCTTCGCTAAGTCCTCCTCTAATATTGACTCCCTCGCCTTGGTATTGTCTCTAGACACCCTACCAACTCTCTCCCAACCCGTAGTGATTGCATTACGATGGGTCAGCAAGGGTCTCTTGAAGGCTTCCGACCCTATCTCAGCCAGGAACTGTCGATATTCTCTCTGATGCTTCTTCATGTGATCCTTCGTCACCGCGTATAACCAAGACGTCAATGTCGCTCGAAACCATGGGAAGAATCTTATGCGGCTCCACACGTGCCTGACCTACATAGGTATAGCGAATACTTTGCACGCAGTCTCAAACAACTCAAGCTTCCTGCTGTAATCAATAACTTGTATCGATTCCGCTGTCGGTGCCTTCAACTCCCGATATTTCGTCACGTTTTCCTCCATCCATCGCAACGCCAGCATTGAACTCACTGCCAGGAGGGTGACCTTTCATCGATGATCGGGTAATCCGATTGACCGAACTTCCTCCACGTCCCATATAAAGCAGAGGTTCGAGTGCTCCGGATACCAAACCGTCTGTGCCAGACAGTGGCACGGGCATTCCCCATGTGTGAGGTTGATACTCCGGAGGTTGCGTTCTCCCGAAGCTTCCAGCAGAGGTTGTAGCTCCATCGTTTTTTCGTGTGTCCCATCATTCTCCTCCAGGGCTGGGGTACTGTTCATCGGTTTCCCGATCTGTGCGAGTGATGCGACATTCGAGCCAGGCGTACGCACTTGGGTATCGAGAAGGCTTTGTCGATTAGTATCCTCTGACTGGATACTTCCACCATTGCCATGTGTAATGGGTAGTGGCTCCACACACGTTGGCCATCACCGATCCCACTAGCGACTTCGCGTTCACCGGCAAACTATAGGCTTCACTCACTGGAAACCCCATTTCAGCCTCAAGGGCAAACTTCCGCCCTCTGATGTGTTTGTGGGTTATTTGCAACGCCCCAGGCCATGACTCCACGCTCAACGCTGTCACTAAGTGGTGCTCGGACTCCAGCATCTCCAGCGACTGCAAGCTGCACGTCCTTGAGAAGAACCCCAACGCCGTTGCTATATTCACAGTATTGTTCGTGTAACACTCAGCCACTATCTGTACTTCGCTCTTTTACTTCTCTGTGATGTCACCAAACCAAGTGGCTAAGTCTTCCTTCTGGAAAAACTGTATCCTGACACAGGATCGTCCATCGCAAGAATGCTCTCCACTTCCACACATCAGGTCCAGACAACTACCGGGTTCTATCTTCTTCGCTGATTTATCTAGCTTGCTCATTGTTTCTTCCGACTCCTTACTATGGCGTAGGATCAGTTTGTGTACCAAATTCAGATTCCCCAAGTCCTCATCTTTCGTTGGTGACAGTCTCACTCGCTCCATGACTTCTTCAATCAAACTTGCATTGGGATGTGGGCACTAGGAAGGCCTCAGCAATTTCCAAACCGTCCCCAAATTCGTAATCAGCTTGCCGTTTCCATTTCCCATTTTCAATTCTACCCTCTTGTTCGAGCGCAGCACGCTAATTACTTCTGGTATCTTCTCAAGTGTCAGGACTAGGCTCGGCCTTTCCCTTTCCACTGGGTTAATCTCATTTGTCTTCTCTGTCCAGAACTTCAACAGCTCTGTCACTTCATAATTCTTGTGGGCGTTCCCGGCCTCCGAATCCAAGAAAGGGTTTTATGCTATCCCCATTACTCCAGACACATACTGATATTCCCCCGCTTGCTGGGTTTCGAGTAGTCTTCAGCCCGGGCTAAATTACGATGCACGTCATGCCCCTCCTCGAACTCCTTGTTGTAGAACCTCCGTATTTCATCAAGTTTCCCGTGACTGTCCAGAGACTGTCTGGAGCCATCCTCCTTTTCGATTCCAGTACTCTGTAAACGTTCTCCCGTCCATAGTTTTACTTCCCATCACCTTATGATGACACGTCTGGATGGTACTGTCGGTCATCACGGACATTATCCATTTCAAGAAACAAGTGGCGTCTTTTCTCCTCGCCAGACTCAAACCGGAATTGATAAACCTCTAGACTTTTGTTGCCCAGCTTCAATTTATCAAGTGAGGTCAACAACTCCAGCTCTATTCTCACCAAACTCCATGCTAACATCAGCTGTCCTGCTGTTCTGACAAAAGGATTTGCCATCAACGGCAACGCCGTTGAGGGTGTTCTCATCACCTCTTCGAAATAGTCCAGCAGCAACTTTTGCCAAGTTAGTGTCAGCTGGTTCCTCAACTCTAACTTATTAATCTCGGATTTCTGTTGGGTAGCCCAATGACGAGGCCTACGGGACACCCCACGATCAAGTTTCTTCAGGCAATCCTCCAGTTCTTTCATGGTCTCCGGAGCCACCCACAAAGGTCGAGCAGTACTCCTCGTCGCATTTCTCTCAAGAGGAGCGCTAGCAACTTGTTTCCCAGTGGCCTGTTGTTGGTCGGAGAGCCATTATTTGCCAACGTCCACCTCCCAGTTTTGTCCACTCGTCGAACCCCTTTTGGTGTTTGCCTTCTGAGGTCTGAAGTCCTCCTCCGTTGTCGAGAACGTCGAGACTGCCATTCCCTTCATCACCTCGGCCAACTTCCGTGGTGCGGAGGTGCCCTTATAAGCCGCTGTCTTCCACCGCGCTAGAATCATGGGAGCCGTCTCCTTCAGATTCTTTTCTGAGGCTGCGTCCGCCGAGGGACTACTTAATTATTCTTCTCCTTTTCCGAGACCTTATTCCTTTACTCGGGGGCGTCGCCACTATCATCACTGATTCGACATCTTTATCCCGGTCCGGCGTTTCCAATTTTTGCCTCCCCCTTCTCGAGCCTTAAGAATATTAATATCTTTAATCATATTACTAGTCTTATTCTTATCATCCCTTTCAACCTTAAACATTTTATCATCAGTTTTTTTGTTCAGAGTAGAGCTGTCTTTACATGCGTCATCTTCGGTCTTCTGCTCGGTTTCCCTCAGCTTGATCATCTTCCTTAGTAGCACCTTTCTCTCTTTTTCATCTAGTCCGGTACCCATCAAGACAGGTTCCCCGAACTTCACCACCGTGTTCCACAACTCTTCTTTGAACTCCTCCAGTGTAGTCTCGCTCTTCACTCTCTGGTCGAGTTCGCTCAGGAATTCTCGCCATGCTTTTTCGTCCAGTCTGTTCAGGAACATCCATTTATCGCCCTCAAAAGCGTTCCTCTTGCTTTCTTCGGTGCTTAAGAGCTTCATCCCCATGTTAGAGGTCTCACTCACCAAAAGCAATTCCAGATCTTTGCGAGCGGATCCCATGGGTGGGGTGGCCGTGTTCGGCCAGTCGTCTCCACTCAAGTCTTGCATCAGCTCCTGCGCGATGAAATCTCTTTCAGCTGGGTCCTGGTCTGGTGTATTTCCCACCTCCATTTCTTCTCCCGCTTCACTGAGGGTCTCATCCTTGCTCTCCCCTTCCCCTGACTCAGCCTGTTCTTTCTCTAGTGCATCTCTGAATCTGTTCTTAACGAAGTGGCTTCTTTTATCTCCAGGGGTGCCCACCGATAAAGGCGACGGTGCTGCCGGGTCCAGCTTCTTATATTCAGTGAGGGCTATATATAGGGGACCTGCCGCATCAAGCCTCTTTTCCTCTTGTTTCAGCTCTAGCTCCTCCAGTCCGTAGGGCACTCGGTACTTCCTCGTGGCTAACTTCATTTCATCTTTCAGAGCAATGTGTCCCTCCTCCAAGATCACTCTTCCGTCGTCCCAAATCGGCAGCTTGTTCTCCAGCTCAGCCTCCTCGAGCGTCCTCAAGATGTCCCGAACCTCAAACTTCGGGGGCATTGAGCCTCTCATCTTCTTTGCCTGTGTCGTCCATGAGTTTATTTTGATGTCACATGTGTGGAAATAAACTGCGACTGAGTATCCAATGAACAAGGGATCCCAACCGTCCGTAAACTCTTTTTGTTGCTTCTCCACAAGGGCTCTTGCGTGTAGGGACGGGACCACCAGAGGGCTATTCATCCCCAGGGTCATTCTTCTGACCATCGATAATTGAGGGACGGTAGTGGACAAAACTTCTCGCTCAAGTGTCATTTCCAACTGCTTTTTCACCAGTTCAAAACTCCCTTTCCACGCCGGGATTCTTAAGACTTCTCCCCTCCGCTGTTACGGGATTCAAGTTCCAGAACTTGGGGTAAGCCTCGATGGGACCCTCACGTTTGCCCCCCATTCTGCACTGCAGTTGTCCCCCGAAGCTGAACACCATTAGCTCTGGGTCCTTCACTTTCCCGAAGAGTACCGTGTCGCTCATCCGCGCTCTCAGCTCTTCATGCCTGCACCAGATCAGCGCCGTCCTATGTAGCACACTTATTGAGCTCACGTGCACCACTGAATGCCGATATGCTGCCACAAGCGGATCAGGAATGGCGTATGTTACCGCCGGCCCGTAGATGCAGGTCACGACATCTCCAATCCCCCTTATCATCCCTAATGGGACAGATCTCATGGCCAAACACAAATCTGTCAAGAGAGGTATACCTCCATTCGCCTCCTTCAACTCTTCTCTCGTCTTGGGATTTCTCTCCTCGCCCGTCAGGTATCGATTCTGCATTAGGAGATACTCCAATAGCAACGTCTTCAGCCCGGCAGCACACTTGTATGAATAAGTTTCCGCACTTGGGTGAGCCTTGCTTATCGACAGGGGTTCCCCATACTTCATCAGTCGAAGAAACGCCATCAATTCTCCGTAGGTCAAGAGTACCAGTGTTAAGTATCCGTCAATTTGGAGCGTTTCCACACCCCTGCTGAACATGTAGGCCGGGCCCATATTGAACAGATATCTGGGGTAGACCAAGTACAGGGCCAGTAAGAGGTTAATGGGCATATTTAGTAATTCCTGCACGAAAGCATCGAAGATGGCATCCCCCGCATAGAACACTCTGCCCATGTACTTCCTCTCCCAGCATGTGCTTAAGAATCTCAATATTTCGTGGTTCTTTCTAGTCTTCAACTCGCCCTTCGCGTGCTCCCTCCAGAATCCTTCAAGGTTGACTTCATTTGCCGCTGTGACAAATCTTCCCACCGTTATCTCTCTGTTTTCTGCCACTTCCAGCTGTCCCTCAAGAAACTCCCATAACTATTTGATGAGAGCTTGAGCACTCTCTCGCGTCTTGTGGCATTCTCAAGCCTTGGAGTCAGAAACGGCCACCTGCCTTTCTCTTGCGTTAAACGGTACCCCATCGATTCCAACTACTTTTCGGCCGCAGCGACATTTTTCCTTTCGTTGCTCGGTCCCCTCGCCTTACTGGTGGAGCTCGTGATTGTCAGATCCCTGCTCCGAAACCACAGGCTGGCTGTTAGCTGGCCTATTACTGGGTGATTATCCCTCGTCTCTGGATTGAACTTTAGTTGCCGAGCGAGATTCGACACTTCAAGACAGAGGACTTCATCCAGCACAATCAGAATATCCACCAACTCGTAGAACCATCTCAAAGCATGAGATACATCTGTCCATGCCGCTGCCAACTCCGACTTAAGAAGTCTCAAGTTTATTGGCTCCAGCTCGCGATTGGGAGCAGCCATAAGTATCCGCCACGCGTTCCCTTGTGCTATCAAGATCAACATTGCATACACCTACTGCAAGGCAGGCGGCATACTCGCGTAGCCCGGGGACATCGTAAATGCCACTCTTGTCTTGGGTCCACATCGAGAAACCACCGACTCCTGCACCTCGTTCATCGCGGCGAACAACGTCTGGATTGCTTCCCAGATTTTCTTGGGTGTTGGTGCCTTACCTTTCAGGTGCTCCAAAGCCCTGCCGCGTGCAGGTGGTCGTTCATTCCCGCAAACAGCAGCAATTTAGGTTCGCAAGGCGTCTCCGACTTAATTGCTACCACCAGGGTCAGCATCTGGTTCAGGTCCGCCCCAGGCAGCAGATACTCTAAGGTCTCTGGCCAGAATAACTTCGGGGACGTCCCTTCGAACTCCGAACCCGCCACGATGATAACCCTCGCTGCTCCTGGATCCGATCGATCATACACTGCCAACGTTTTGGCCAACTATGAGCTTCCACAGGGTTTACCATATCTTGGATCCTCGGCCAGCTTTGGACCTCCAAATGCGGCATCCGCGAGCCCCATGTCTTTCGGCTCAAGCAGCTTCTCCACCACTCTCAGCTTTGCGGGAGTCGCCACCCTGATTCTGGCTATACTCGTTCGATGCTTGGGAGGTTCCACTACGAGTCCTGGACTCCCCAAATGCTTCAGGGGCCTGTAGCTGACTGGTCCCATTATCGATTTTTGCGGAAACCCAATCAAGTCTGCTGTCTCCAATGTCTTGGTTCTTAAGAAATGTGCCTCGTGGGCCTTCAACCAGTCCACGCAGTGGTGTCTACTCAAGCCTTAATGTGACACGTTCTTGAGCCCCAGGACTTCTGCCAACTCCTGCTTGCATGCTAAATCCTCGAAATCCAATTCTTTCACCCTCACCAGATATCGTGCTTTGCTCGTCTCTGCCGGTCTCTCCGCCTTCTAATTGTCCACCTCCACCACTGAAGACACCACCGAGCTTTAGGACGTGGATGACTCCGCCTCCTCTGCTTCCATCGGTGTGGATCCCAGTTGCCTGGTCCGGCTGCTCTGTGAGCTATCTCTCAAGTCGATTCTCGCTCCCAGACGGGCCTAGTTGCAAAGAAGGGAGGTATCGGTGGTGGACCAAAGGTGAACTGGGCTGTTTCCAGCATGTCTAACTCTAGAACGTTTATTTGCCTCTGGTAGACACCATTCAGCCACTCGATGCCCCTGGGCCTATCAAAATGAAAGTCATCCGAAGACGCATCATCCGGAAGCGAGCGTTCCATCATATCGGCCACATGCAACAATCTTACGGGGAGCACGCTCCTCTGCTGGATCTGTCTGGTTATCTCGTTGATATTGCGCACTTTCTCATTCATCTCTCTCGCGTGCTGGTCGGCCTTCATGTTGTATGGAACAGTGCAAATGGTGATTATCGCGGGATCTACATAAATCCTCAGCTCCTCAAGAATACAACTCATCTTCTCGTGCAGCCTCATCACTTTTCTCGACTCCCCCTGGACACGTCATTGGTCCCCATCATCAAAGTGACCGTGTACATCTTCACCATGTGTAACATCTCCAGAGACGCCAACATCTGCGGCGTTGCAGCTGCGGAAAAACTCAAGACTCCAACTTACCAATGTGACTGGATTTGTGTCAGCACCCGTATCAGGCTGTCCCCTATAATCAAGTGGACCGCACCCTCTGGTATTCTTGGCTGTGTAAAGTATTCAGCCCAAGACGCTTCATGGAAGCAATCCCTCCGTTGTGCCGTTGTCCAGTCCATGCGGTTGTGCCTGTGATAGCTCGCGATTATTACATTCCTGACTGGATGGTCTCTCCAGGTGGGAGGTCGCTCTTCTCGTGCTGAACCGTCACGAGTCCTCGACTGCAACCTATCATGTAGCTCCTTGAGACGCGATGAAACCGTGCCGATTTGGCTACTGCTAGGAGTTGAACTGGGAGTGTGTCCAAGGAGCGTGACCTCCATCAACGGCCGTATTTGTTGTGTATCTAGACCGCACACGGAGGGCACCGGCTCACGTGGTATCCACACTTCTAGCACCTCATTCATGTGCTCTTGGGCTACTAGGTCTAAATTAAATCGACCATTTGACCGGAGAACCTCATCCAACTCCATTCGCGACGCTGGTCTCAATCCTGTGGAGTCTGGTTCCATCGACCTCGTTTTCCTTTCCTTTTGCTTCGCGAACTCTCGTTGCTTCCTCTGTATCTTTTCAATCACTGATTTTATCTGCTCGCAGTTCGCCTCATTCTCGCGCACCTTTTGTGCCTACTGGTACTCCGCCCCAATCATACTCAGATCGCGCCCTGCTTGATCCCTCTCGAGGATCGCTTGATCTCTTTTCAGTTTCGCCTGATCCCTCTCAAGTTTCGCGCCATCCCTATCAAGGTTCGATTTGTCTCACTCCCTCTGAGCCCTCTCTAGTTCCTTCTTCAAGTTACTGAGGTCCGGGTATGCCTCTTCTGTCTGCTGAGACCGTATCATGGACAATGGCCTGCTAGTAGATTGGGCTGTAAATCCCGCTAACGGTCTGGTGGGGAGGGGCAATTCTCCCGCACCATATTCTGTGTTGTTACTCAAGCCGGGATTTCTTGCCAAAACGTATCCCCTCACGCCTCCATTAACGTTCCAGGATAGCCATCTGGTCTGTTCTTGATTGGATATCCCTTCCAAAGTGTAGCCAACCATCAACACGGCTTCTGTCGCTGATTCTCTACATTCACCTTGCGCCTCTAACTGTAGGATAGCTTTCAACATCACCGCCAATCTCTCATTGGCAATCTCATTATTGGGTATAGTCGAGATCCCTCAAGCGCTTGTATAGCTCGTCGAGGATAGGCCTTTTGAGCTCTGCTGGCATAGACTTCCAGAAGCGATCCGCCATCGTCACTCTATCTTCAGGTGATCTCACGTATCAACCAACTCGAGAAATACCTTACCAGTTAGACTCGAGAAATACCTTACCAGTTAGACTCGAGAAAGACCTTACCAGTTAGACTCAAGAAATACCTTTCCCCAATCGGTGCTTGAGAAATGTTTCCCTCTGACACTGCTAATAGAGAACTTTCTCAAGATCTCCTTCTCTCTTCAAATGAGTGTGGCCTGGGCGTCAATTCATTTTGCAAATCAATCTGAAAATAACACCCATTTTGTAGATCCCTCTGACACTGCTAAATTAGAACTTGCTCAAGATCTCCTTCTCTCTTCAAATGAGTGTGGCCTGGGCGTCAATTCAATTTTGCAAATCAATCTGAAAATAACACCCATTTTTTAGACCAAGATATTCTGTGTCTAACCTAGGCCTCCCCCATTTTTGTGCTTTTAAAACATTATCCCACCAATTATTTGCTAAAATCATTCAATTAGTGATTTTAAGAGCATGCAGATTCATTTCATGTTTTTGCACCTTTAGCTCTCTAAGATTTAATTGCCATGCCAATTACATTAAAATCCGTCTACCTGCTTCGCGCCCCCTTGTTCCTAACTCGTGCCCCCCTATAACCTAAGTCGAGAGTCCTTTGCCCTCTAACTCGAGACCTCCATGTCCGTCCGAAGCTCAGGCGATACTCAAGTAGTACTTCTTGTGTAGGTGCACCGTTATCTTCGTTTCTGCAACGACCACGTGTAGGATGGCGTACAACTCCCTAGGGTTCAACTTGCCCCTGTTTGGGTCATAGACCGGCATCGAGACCTCCATTATCCCTCTTTCGACCATGAAGTCCCTCATCCTCGTTAGTGCCAACATCACATGTTCGGGGTCTATCGTGTTCCTTTCATTGACCTTTGTTACCAAAAAGCACAGGTATTTGCCCGGAACTTGTGAAACTGAGGGAGGAAGCGCAGCCATTCCTCCCAACCCCGGTATCTGCCTAAATAGAAACTCCACAATCTGATATTCTCTCTTGAAGTCGGCCTGTAGTCTCGTTTTGAAGCTCATGTCTGCCGTTATGTAGATCGCGCTTGTCCTGTCTGACAAGATGAAGTCGCTGTCCGTGATCAGGACGTTCTCTGAATATTCATTGGTTTTTCAAATTTTGTCTTGAATCCAATTCCAACCGTCCTGATCCAATTCCAACCCGTTGGTGTCTCTCATTACCCTGAGCTTCTTTATCATCAAATTTTTGGTGTGGGTGAGTCCTACCCCCACTTCCCGGACAAAAACATGTACCGACGTCTACGTTGATGATGCTGAGTCTAAATTATCTGGTGGTATCTCAAGTGGCCGATCGGTTGCTCTCCAACCGAAGAGCTCGTCTTTCGTTTTCACATGTTTTTCTGCTGTTACGTCGACCTGCTGGATACTTTGCGCTTCTTCTCCCTTGTTCTTGATGTCACGCATCCATTCCAGTATCCTCATGTTTGCATTTTCCCTCCTTTCTATCTCGCTCTGCTCCATGTCTATTTCTTGTTCTGGTATCGAGTGATCCTCCTGCAAGGAGAGTTCGCTGTCGTTGTTGATTTGCCATTCTTCATCGGCTACCAGCTCGCCCACATTCACTAACTCTTCGCCTATCTCATCGGGTTGTATCTTGTCAATCAAGAAGTAATCCCCATACCTGTTGTATCTCATGCCTGTCCGCTTGCGATTGCCATTCCTTGTCCCTGCTGTCTTCGGCAAGTCTGGTTCCGTCCACTTTGGCACCTCGTTCTGCTCTGGATCATTCCAATCTTCCTCCGCAAAAGATCCCGCATCTGAGTCTGCATCTATTTTCTCATTATCATCCATGTTCATATTCTCGTTGCTGTCATTCTTTTCTCTGGTGCCTTTTTCGTTCACTTCGCATGCTGGCTCTACAAACAGGTACTCGATTCCTTCCATATTCGGCGGTACACACCTGTCTTCCGGATATGGGACATGAGGTTTCAGATTTTTATAGTGCGCTGGACGCCCTGTACTCAAGCGGTAGAACCGTCCCAGTTGGTGTACCTCCGTTATCATGAACGTTCCTCGCCGTTTCTTTACTAGTTTTTTCGTTCCTTTCGGAGGTATGATATTCTGGAACACCCAGACATATTTTCCCATTGCATACGGTTTGGCCTGAAAATTTTTTTCATCATACTTCTTCCGCTGCCTCATTTGTGCTTGCGCCGTGGTCGTCCTGTAGAGCTCGTTTAGCTCCTGTTGTCTCTTGACCGCTATTTTCACATAAGCCTAAGGTGACGTCTTTTTCCCTTTCGTATTCTGGATAAAAGAATGTTAGGGGCATCATGAAGGGACTGATTCCTGTTGTTGAGTGTTGCGTGCTGTTGTACGCCCCTACCACCTGCGGCAAATACTTATCCCAGTCTGTCATGTATCTCGAGCAATACACCCTGAGCATGTTCACCAGCGTTCTGTTTTGTCTCTCCCTTAGTCCGTTAGTCTGAGGATGGTAAGTTGTTGAGTGTGCTTGAGCAAGGTGCGATCTCCCCATCAACTCTTTTGTTAGGTCCCCCACGAAGGCTTTCCCGTTGTCCAACTAGAATGTCATCGGACAACCATCTCGCGATATCCAATGCGTTATCAAATGGTCACAAGTCTCCTCCGCTGAGGCTGTTCGACATGGCACCGCTTCTGCCAACTTCGTAAAGTGGTCTATTATGACCAGTATTTGATTATATCCCGAGTTGATCATGCAGCTCTTCTGATGGTCTATCTGCACGACTTCGTTAAATTCCGAGCTCTCTACGGACTTGAGTGGGAACTTCATTTTTCCTGGGTTTTTCACTTGTAAACATGCCAGGCATGCGTTCACCAATCTCTCGCAAGCTTTCCTCAATCCTGGCCAATCGAACCTGTGAAGTATTCTTTGTTGCACCTTGTCTTGCACCGTCTGATAGTACTGTGGTAGTATGATGAGATTATGCTTGTGTAATATCTTCTCCTCATCTTTTCTTCGACAGGCTACCACACCATCAGCTGTGTGATAGAGTAAGTGTTTTCTCTCCTTGTAGAACTGGCTCAAGATCTTGTAACTGTCTTCCTCCAGATCATCTTCTCTTCTTCAGCATCTTCTTCTGATGTGGGCCACTCCCCGGACTCTTGACCCAATCCAAGGTGTTTGGCCTCTTCCCTAGATGTCACTGTCTTCTTTCGAGCCATAGTCTGCCCTAGCATCTCTTCCGGGATTTTCTCAACTAGTGACTGCACAAAAACCTTGTCATCAAGTTGCTTTTCTTTCAACGAGTACTCGCCATACGCTGCCTCATTTCTTCTCAGTATTGAGACTTCTGGTTCGTCTTTATCAGTGTTCTAGGTTAATGGTTTATCGTCTGCTAGATTCTCAAGTAATCCCCTCAAGTCCTCACCTATCTTCGCACTTCCCGTCTCTACTTGATTGAGATCGTAGCCTTTTGCCTTTAGTGTTTCCCTCACTAGTTTTGACTTGAGCTTTACTTCCATTGGCATCCCTCGGTTTCTCTTCAAGATTGTTCTCTCTGGGCGCTCCTCTGGTAGTTCGGGATAATCCTCTATCGGTTTAACTGACTTGTCGAGCCACCTCGTGAGTGGAAGCCTGTCGTACGTTTCTTTGTCCATAAAAGAGAGGCCATCTTTGATTACTGGCTTGTTTGCCTCCCTTTGTTCCTGTCTCTCGTAGAATTCCGTATTCTTTCTCAAGCTATCGGCATTTTGATGTTTGTCCCTTGTTCTGCGTTCAATGATCATATTGAAGCCATCATAGCGAACTATTCATCTCCCAATGTAGCTCTAATCCATTGAGTACGTTTTCAACCAGCTGAGTGCTCTATTGTCGACCCGTAACTTGAATGGTTCGCTACCTAGGTACGCCCTGTATTTCTCTACAAAGGTGACCACCGCAAACATTTCTGCCTTGGGTGCCCCGTACTTCATCTCTGTATCACTCAAAACTTTGCTCCCGTATGCTATCGGTCTCAAGACTGTCTTCCGTTTCACTCCTTTTTCCGTTGGCATACCTAGCACAGGTGCATCACACAACTCCTTCTTTATTCTTTGGAATGACTCTTCTGCTGCGTTGTTCCACGTGAATTTCTTGTCTTTGTGCCTCATCGGGTTTACTTTGTCCGCATAGCCGTTAATGAATTCCCTGTCATATTTCGCAAAATCCAAGAAGCTCATCAGTTGATGCTCCGTTTTAGGTGATTTCCAAGTTAACACCGCTTTTACTGCGTCTGGATCTGGTCTGATGCCATGTTTATCCACCATCCCCCTAATTTCGAGAGGCTCTGATAAATCCTAGGTACGGTGATTTGGATGGTTCTATCATATCATACTCTAGTAGGGTTTCTATCTCTTTTCTTCATGCATCCGATTTGTTAGGGGTCATACGCCTCGCCTTCTCCCTGTGTGGTACCGCCGACTCCTCAAGCTCTATTTCGTGCTCAACGAAGTTACAACATCCAATGTCTGCCTTATGTTTTGAAAAAACGTCCTCGTTCCGATCTAGTACGTCCTTGATGGCTTCAAGCTGTTCGTCCATCACCTTACCCCTCAAGTGCTCTATCTCTGGAAAAACCGGTTTATCCGCTTCTAATTACTCTAGTATTGGTCTTTCCGGAAAACTCGAACAGCTCTAAAGTCCATCGTCTGTCTCTGACTTAAGCGATTTCAAAAGACCTGATGAATATTTTATTTTCTTCAATCTTCTCAAGATACAAATCTTATCCCTATGATTCGGGCAATCACGAACTTCATTTTCTTTTACATTTTCAGTCATTTCATATCGAGTTTTCACAGGAAGAGCGTATCCCAATTTCTTTCCCCTCTGGATTGTGATAGGTATATCAAGAGTATTCAACAAGACACTGACGCAGAGGCCACTCTTGGTAATCGAGAAGGGTCTTCCTAAAATAGCAGCACTTTGACTATTTGGATTTGGGACTATGCATACTTGTTTATTGTCACTTAGTTCATTATACTTTTTCATCCGCAAGCTTACTATTGTCGCTTCGTTTGCTTTCAGCCTTACCCTCCTAATCAAGAATACAGGTGCTTTACTCTCATTCGCCATTATCAAATTTACCGGTTTAATTACGTACTTCTTTTCCGGGTTCCGAATCCTGAACATCGCATTGTTTAGATCAATTGTTACATCGAAATTCGTGATGGAGTCTCTGCCTAAAATGAATTGGTCAGACTCATCTAGATTCTCCACCACGAGAAAGCTCATCCACAAGTTGCGTTCCCCCAAGTTTAGGGCTATTATTGGTGTCCTGCCTAGTACCCGCAGGGCCCCTTTGTTTGCTGCCGACAGTCGTATTCTCGAGTCTATCAAGTCGTCTTTGTCGAAGCCCATCCTCTTCTTCCATGTTTCGCTTGGTATGACGCTCAAGACCGCTCCTGTGTCCAGTAACCCACGCAGTTGAGTCGTTTTTCTGCTTATGTCTAGTACGTGTGCAGATACGTCTGCTTCCGTCCCGATATGCATCGCGTCTTCTTCTAACATGGCACAGTGTCCAATCGATCTCACTTTTAGTTCTTCTCGACCCACGTAGATTTGTCAGGCTAGGTCTTCATCACATGTTATCATGGTCTTCGTGTAGATGTTTATTCCATCTATGTTTAGCATTACCTCATGTGGACCATAGGCTTCCGTATACCTATTGTCGACGCGAACTGATTTGCTGCTACCTCTTGTGAGTAGTGCCCTCACGGCTCTAGAAGTTGTTTGCGGGCTTTTTCACTCAGGTAATATGCGTACACATCAATGTGCATTATCCTCTGATCGCTCGGTTCACTCAGGTTTCTTGTTATTTCGTGACCGCCCAATGTGATTATCGACATTATTCTCGCTCCAGTTTTCGTTATGCCAAATGGTTTTCCCGTCACCATTCTTAGAGTGTTGCAATTACAACCGTGTGTTACGCTCCCTGTGGCTTCTGGCACTGGGATCGTTCTGCAAAGTGTCTCATCCAATCTCTGCTTCTCTATCTCCTGCTTCAGTCATTCCTCGATATCTTTTGTCGCCAAGTCTTGCTTCACTTTGTTGATTGCCTCTGCAGCTGCTTTCTCAATGTTTATATCTAGTGAATTCCCAGCCTCAGCCTCCATGGCAGTTTTGA
This sequence comes from Symsagittifera roscoffensis, assembly GCF_963678635.1. Classification (NCBI taxonomy): domain Eukaryota; kingdom Metazoa; phylum Xenacoelomorpha; order Acoela; family Convolutidae; genus Symsagittifera; species Symsagittifera roscoffensis. Next base: position 17,596,341 of record NC_087067.1, read on the forward strand.
CATGCGTTACAGTTTTCACAGTTTTTGTCAATAATTCCCCACTCGCTGCCTCCGTGATCTTCAAATAGATTTCGGCTTGTCTGTTCCTCGTATTCTGTAGCGCCAGCCAGTGCTAACGTGTGTTTGGGATGATTTTGATTCTTCACAGCCTCCCAAAATAACGGACAGTCCATCCTGAAATGTCACTCTTGATTACAAAAGAAGCACCTTGCGCCTATCTTGATGATTAAGCCACTATAAAACTCATGTTCCTCCGTTTGGCTCATATCTTCTTCATCCAGCGCGTATCCCAGACTTTTCATGCCTTGTTTGTATGTCGTGCAATCCGCTACATGATGATCCACTGATTCGCAATTTGCGCATGACCTACGTTTATCCATATCATCTCTAGGCTTGTACCATGACGACCTTGTGGTTGGCCTCCCCCTTGCATATTCCTGCCTTCTGAGTACGGGTACTTTTTTGGTTTCATCAACATGTACTCCCTAGACTTTTGTCTCATCTCTTCTGGAGTTGGTGCATTATCCTTTGAAAGTGTATAATACGTCGCCAACATCGTTCTTAAGTCGTCGCTTTTTACCCAGTCGATAAATTTGGAGGCGATGCTGAAATTTCTCCTGTTTGTTGTTTCTTCCGGATCACTCTTCTTCTCAAGCTCTCAAGATCTTCCACGAACCGATCGATTGACTCGTCGTCCTTCTGTCTTCTTTTTTCAAATCTCATCATAGCTTGGTTGCCCTTCATTCTTGATCCGAATCGGTTCAAAAGTATTTCAAAGATCTTGTCTGCCGTATCACGTCCCTCTTCCTTTTTGGCTACTACGCATTTCAACGCTGTGCCCTCTAGATTTCTCAGTATTTCTCTGCAGGCCTACCTTTCGTCATTCAAGTTGTCCTGTTCTAAATGTAGTCTCATGATTTCTACCCATGTGTCAATGCAGCCATCCGAGTCGTCTTTAAACTCTTTTGGTTTCTCGAAGGTCTTCCTGGATTTACCAATTCCTCTTTCACTCGATTCAGTGTTCCTTGTCGCGAACGCTTCCAGTGTCCTGTTCATCATTTCCCAGGTGCTTGCCCATGTCATGGCGTCAAGTGCTACATTAGTGTTTGTACTGGAGTCCTCTGGTGCATTCGTAGTGTTTGAGGTTCCACCCTTCATGATTGTCTTGGACCCCCTGCCCCTGTGCCCGTTGCAATCCGGGGTAACGGTGTAGACTCCCGTTTATTCCGTTGCAATTCTATGAAGTCGACTCTGGTGCCTTGTGGTCTATCTGCTACCAGTTTGTCTTGCGCTGTAGAGTTTCTCAAGAGAGCATCCAGTTTGGACTGTATGGCACAAGAACTTTCAGCTTGGTCTTTGCTCACTGTGTCCATTTCGTCTCTAGATTCCACAACTTTTCGTTCACAGTGTCGTACCGTTGCTTCATTTCCTGCATATCCTTTTTGATATGTTTCTTTCGCTCTCTGTCGGTAGCCTCTACCTTTTCTGACATATGTTGTAGCTTTTCTTCCGTCGCCCTTGCCAGGTTGAAGCAGTTGTCTGGATTCTCGTTTTTGTTGTATCGTATTTCCTTTTTTGGCACCTGTCGATCCTTTTCGCTGCACTTCAATTTCTTGTCGATTTGCTCCAACTTTGCCATCAAGTCACCCAGCTCAAAAGAAGTTGTTTTTTTATGGTTAGCTGTCGCCCCACGTTTGACCTGCTCCTCGTCTTGTTTGGCCTCTGTTGTTATTGCGGAAACTGTTCCGAATGTTTTGCTTTTATCGGTTGTTGGTACCATCTCCTCTTTCTCTTTTGGTTTCATTCCGACCATTGCTGCAATCCTCTCTGTGAACGACGTTCTTTTTGTTGGAGAATCGTCTTTTATCGTTTCCGGTGTGTTGCCTTTTGTGTCCTCTGCAATATCAATTGGTGAAAATAGTATCGTCTTCTTTTACTGTTCTTCCGCATTCGGCATTGGTGTTGATTCCGTTGTCTTCCTTTCCACCTCGTCAACACTCTGATTTGGTGTCTCAAGATCGATTTCTATAGCAGGTACCGTTGTTCCATCCACAGCGCTTTCTTTCGTTTTTGTGTTCCTTCACGCATCTTGTATTGACCATGTTCACTGAAATGTTCTTTCTCATCACCTTCGGATTCAATAGTGTTGCTTTCCGTTGTGACAAGTTATGATTCTGCTTTTGTTTTGGTTGTATTTTTTCTGCTATCGGTACCCTACTTCGCTTCATGATTTTTATTTACAAATGTCTTTATTTACAATACTAATATTTAGAAGTTCCTATTTAAAAATTTTTTTTTAAAAAATTTTAAAAATTTTCATAATTCTTGTAAGAACAAATCATTCGAGTTCGTAATCTTAATAGTGTGGACTTTTAGCTGTTTTTGGTCATTCTGACTGGTTCCTGGTGCTTTTACTCAAGTGTTGGGACACTTCACACTATCCCAGGGCGTCTTCTAACTCTCTGAGGACCATATGCTGAAATGTTGGGACACCTCGCACTGTCCCATGACCTCTTTGCTATAGCGTCGGGACATTTAACACTGTCGTAAGACTTTTTGTTCCAGTGTTGGGACGCCTCGTAAGGTCCGAAGACCTCCTGCTCAAGTGTTGGGACACTTCGTACTGTCCCAAGACCTTTCGTCCCAGTGTTGGGACACTTCGCACTGTCGCAAGACCTCTTTGTTCTAGTGTTGGGACACTTCGTACTGTCCCAAGACCTCTCACTTAAGTGTTGGGACACTTCGCACTGTACCAAGACCTCCCTGTTTAAGTGTTGGGACACTTCGCACGGTCACAAGACCTCCCACTCAAGTGTTGGGACACTTCGCACTGTTCCAAGACCTCCCACTCAAGTGTTGGGACACTTAGCATTTTCCCAAGACCCTACGTCCAAGTGTTGGGACACTTCGCACTGTCCCAAGACCTCCCACTCAAGAGTTGGGACACTTCGCATTGTCCCAAGACCTCCCACTCAAGTGTTGGGACACCTCGCACTGTCTCAAGACTACCTGCTCTAGTGTTGGCAAACTTAGCACTGTCCCAAGTCTCCCATTCAAGGGTTCGGACACTTCGCACTGTCCCAAGACCTCCCACTCAAGTGTTGGGACACTTAGCATTGTCCCAAGACCCTTCGTCCAAGTGTTGGGACACTTCGCACTGTCCCAAGACCCCTCAATCAAGCGTTGGGACACTTCGCACTGTCCCAAGACCTCCCTGTTCAAGTGCTGGGACAACTGGCACTATCCCAAGACCTCCCACTCAAGTGGCGTGACACTTAGCACTGTCCCAAGACCTCTCAATCAAGTGTTGGCTCACTTCGCACTGTCCCAAGACCCTTCGTCCAAGTGTTGGGACAGTCGGATCTCTTCTGTTTTGGGACAGTCGGATCTCTCGTTCTTTAGTGTCAGGATAGTCGGATCTCTTATTTTTTAGTGTTGGGACACTTAGATCACTGTCCCTGGTTCCACCACTTGAGCTCTAGTTTTTAAAAAAATCTCCCCAAAACCCAATCTTACTAACCAAAAATTTTACCTACTAGCCCCCCTGAAATTACCTCCTTTTATCAATCCGATGCAAGTCGACACACGACTTGTTAGCTAGTGTCTTGTGATCACCTATTCGTCAAAAGCCGATAAAATTAGATCCGAAAACTTAAAAAAAAATTTAGCGAGAAAAATTGATGAAAAACAGAAAGATGAGTACACCCAAATCTCAAAGGCGACCAATGTCGTCTTTTCAAAAAAATGTCTGGTACCTGACTGTCACGCGTTTTCCTCCCCCCTATTAGCGATCTTATGGGGCATCCTCCTTTTGGGTTCTATAAACTGTGTATTCCCAATCCCCCCACCCGATCCGACCAGGCTACCTTTCTTAATTTGATCTTAAATTTGGATATCCTCGCGTTGCGACTCTTGTTCTGGATCTAAAGATCAATCGTTCTAGACTCTGGATCTTTGAAACTAAATTGACGATATCGATTGTGTAGTTTCTATAATGTGTCCCCCCTTTTTACAATTTGCAGTCGCCAACCTCTATCTTAACCAGCCCCCTTCTAACCTCCCCCTATTTAGCCCCCCTCTTAAGCCGAAAATTACCTTAAGCGCGATGGGTGCTAAAACTCTTGAGAGAAAACCGTAGAAACTGTTTCCAAGCTCTGCTCAAGTAAAAACGTTTCCTCAAAACGGTGGGTATTCGCTTATCCAAAATTACACCTATATCCTAAAATGCTCAGCCTCCATGGCAGTTTTGAGTTGCGTTACAGCTTTCACAGTTTTTGTCGATAATTCCCCACTCGCCGCTGCCTCCGTGATCTTCAAATCGATTTCGGCTTGTCTGTTCCTCGTATTCTGTACCGCAGCCAGTGCTAACTTGTGTTTAGGATGATTTTGATTCTTCACAGCCTCCCAAAATAACAGACAGTCCATCCTGAAATGTCCCTACTGATTACAGAAGAAGCACCTTGCGCCTATCTTGACGATTAAGCCACTATAAAACTCATGTTTCTCCGTTTGGCTCATATCTACTTCATCCGGCGCGTATCCCAGACTTTGCATGCCTTGTTTGTATGTCGTGCGATCCGCTACGTGATGATCCGCTGTTCCCCAATTTGCGCATGACCTACGTTTATCCATATCATCTCTAGGCTTGTACGATGACAACCTTTTTGGTTGGCTTCCCCCTTGCATATTCATGCCTTCTGAGTACGGGTACTTTTTTGGTTTCATCAAGATCTACTCTCTAGATTTTTGTCTCATCTCTTCTGGGGTTGGTGCATTATCTTTTGAAAGTGTTTAATACGTCGCCAACATCGTTCTCAATTCGTCACTTTTTACCCCGTCGATAAACTTTGAGGCGATGCTGAAATTTCTTCTGTTTGTTGATTTTTCCGGATCACTCATTCTTCTCAAGCTCTCAAGATCATCCAGGAACCGATCGATTGACTCGTCGTCCCTCTGTCTTCTTTTTTCAAATCTCATCATATCTTGGTGGCCCTTCATTCCTGATCTGAAACGGTTCAACAGTTTTTCGAAGATCTTGTCTTCGTATCACGTTCCTCTTCCTTCTTTGCTACTACACATTTCAACGCTGTGCCCTCTAGATTGCTCAGTATTGCTCTGCAGGCCTGCCTTTCGTCATTCAAGTTGTCCTGTTCTAAATGTAGTCTCATGACTTCTACCCATGTGTCAATGCAGCCATCCGAGTCGTCTTTAAACTCTTTTGATTTCTTGAACGTCTTCCTGGATTTACCACTTCCTCTTTCACTCGATTCAGTGTTCCTTGTCGCGATCGCTTCCAGTAACCTGTTCATCATTTCCCAGGTGCTTGCCCATGTCATGGCGTCAGGTGCTACATTAGTGTTCGTACTGGAGTCCTCTGGTGCATTGGTAGTGTTTGAGGTTCCACGCTTCATGATGGTCTTGGACCCCCAGCCCCTGTGCTCGTTGCAACCCGGGGTAACGGTGTAGACTCCCGTTTATTCCGTTGCGGTTCTATGAAGTCGACTCTGGTGCCTTGTGGTCTATCTGCTACCAGTTTGTCTTGCGCTGTAGAGTTTCTCAAGAGAGCATCCAGTTTCGACTGTATGGCAGAAGAACTTTCAGCTTGGTCATTGCTCATTGTTTCCAATCTCGTCTCTAGATTCCACAACTTTTCGTTCACAGTGTCGTACCATTGCTTCATTTCCTTCATATCCTTTTTGATATGTGGCTTTCGCTCTTTGTCGGTAGCCTCTACCTTGTCTGACATCTGCTGTAGCTTTTCTTCCGTCACCCTTGCCAGGTTGAAGCAGTTGTGTGGATTCTCGGATTGGATTCTGTTGTTATTGCGGAAACTGTTCCGAATGTTTTGCTTTTATCGTTCGTCGGTACCACCTCCTCTTTTTCTTTTGGTTTCAATCCGACCATTGCTGCAATCCTCTCTGTGAACGACGTTCTTTTTGTTTGAGAATCGTCTTTTATCGTTTCCGGTGTGTTGCCTGTTGTGTCCTCTACAGAATCAATTGGTGAAATTAATATCGTCTTCTTTTCCTGTTCTTCCGCATTCGGCATTGGTGTTGGTTCCGTTGTCTTCCTTTCCACCTCGTCAACACTCTGATCTGGTGTCTCAATATCAATTTCTACAGCAGGTACCGTTGGTCCATCCACAGCGCTTTCTTTCGTTTTGTGTTCCTTCACGCATTTTGTATTGACCATGTTCACTGAAATGTTTTTTCTCCTTACTTTCGGATTCGATAGTGTTGCTTTCCGTTGTGACAAATTATGATTCTGCCTATGTTTTGGTAGTCTGTTTTCTGCTATCGGTACCCTACTTCGCTTCATGATTTTTATTTACAAATTTCTTCATTTACAATTTCAATATTTAGAAGTTCCTATTCTAAAATTTGAAAAAAAAAAATTTAAAAATTTTTTTCCTAATTCTTGTATGAAAAAATCATTCGAGTTCGTAATCCTAATAGTGTGGACTCTTAGCTGTTTTTGGTCATTCTGAGTGTTCTTGGTGCTTTTACCCAAGTGTTGGGTCACTTCACACTATCCCAGGACGTCTTCTAACTCTCTTAGTACCCTATGCTCAAGTGTTGGGACACCTCGCACTGTCCCATGACCTCTTCGTTATAGGGTCGGGACGCTTAACACTGTCCCAAGACTTTTGGTTCAGGTGCTGGGACACCTCGCACTGTCCCAAGACCTCTTTGTTCTATTGTTGGACCTAGTACTATCCGAAGACCTCTCACTCAAGTGTTGGGACACTTCGCACTGTCCCATGACCTCTCTGTACAAGTGTTGGGACACTTCGCACTGTCCAAGACCTCCCACTCAAGTGTTGGGACACTTCGCACTGTCCCAAGGCCTCCCACTCAAGTGTTGGGACACTTAGCACTGTCCCAAGACCCTTCGTCCAAGTGTTGGGATACTTCGCACTGTCCCAAGACCTCCCACTCAAGTGTTGGGACACCTCGCACTGTCCCATGACTCTCTGCTCTAGTGTTGGGAAACTTCGTACTGTCCCAAGACCCCTCACTCAAGCGTTCGGACACCTCGCACTGTCCCATGACTCTCTGCTCTAGTGTTGGGAAACTTCGTACTGTCCCAAGACCCCTCACTCAAGCGTTGGGACACTTCGCACTGTCCCAAGACCTCCCTGTTCAAGTGTTGGGACACTTCGCACTGTCCCAAGACCTCCCACTCAAGTGTTGGGACACTTAGCACTGTCCCAAGACCTTCCACTCAAGTGTTGGGATATTTAGCACTGTTCCAAGACCTCCCACTCAAGTGTTGGGACACTTCGCACTGTCCCAAGACCCTCCGTCCAAGTGTTGGACAGTCGGATCTCTTCTGTTTTGGGACAGTCGGATCTCTCGTTCTTTAGTTTCGGGATAGTCGGATCTCTTGTTCTATAGTGTTGAGACACCTAGATCACTGTCCCTGGTTCCACCACTTGAGCTCTAGTTTTAGAAAAAATCTCCCCAAAACCCAATCTTACTAACCAAAAAATTTACCTACTAGCCCCCCTGAAATTGCCTCCCCTTATCAATCCGATGAAAGTCGACACACGACTTGTTAGCTAGTGTCTTGTGATCACCTATTCGTCAAAAGCCGATAAAAATGTATTCGAAATTTAAAAAAAAATTTAGCGAGAAAAATTGATGAAAAAAAGAAAGATGAGTACACCCAACCTTCTTTTGGGTGGTGAGTGGTGGAACCTTCTTTTGATCCAGTTTACCACTTCGCTGGGCACCTCTTCCGGTCAGGTCCCCCAATGGTCCGCTGATATGACAAGCTACCTGAAAGCCTTAAAACGCCCCACACTCGGGCACCTGTACAACTTTGCTAACTTGATCGAGGATTTTTTCAGTTGCTGCGACAAACTTGAGCATGATATGGCGAATTCTAAATTTTCAAAAATTTTTATTTCTCCCATAATCAAGATAAAAGTTCCAAATATGACCGACTGGCGCAAATATAAAGCTATTGGCCTAACCGCGCAATTTAATTAGTTGAATGCTAAAATAGTGAGCTCATGGTTAAGCGTTAGTATCCCCAGACCACGACGTCACTCAAAAAATCAGGGCTACGACATTATTATCATATTAATAATAATTTTGTTCAGTAGATAAAAATCACCTTGTGCATTGAATAAAGATCAGCCCTGTCCCTGAATTCTTAGCTTCTTTCTATTTGAAAATGACTTTGATGTTAATTTAAATTCAATTCAGGCCATTCCGTGAAGCTAAAACTTGTTAAAAATGCAATTTGCAGTCTCTCACTGAAACTCTTCCGATTTCCTGAATCCGGTCAAAGAGCTGTCTTCTTGTCGACCAGGAAGTGTAAGAAAATCCTCCTAATTGCCCTCCTGATTCTCGGGAATTGGCCCGTAACAATTGTAGCTGTACAATCGTTACAACTCAGAGTGTTCTTCCGTAAAAATCCTTGAATATGACTTCAATACTTTTCTTTATAGCTCGTACCTCTATGCTTTGATTTTTGCGGCTTTTTAGTTGCCGCTTAATTTCAAGGTCGGGACGTGTCTTTACTAATGAACCTTTGTTAAAATGAAAAGAAAAGCTGACCCCTATCAAATCGTTCAATTGAATTATTAACGCTCCTAATCACTCAAAACAGCTAATTTTCTCCATTAAACATCTTTTTCTAAATATAATCAGAAGGTCAAAAGTATCATAGTAACCGAGGTTACAGTCTCGAGTCTGCAACAGTCGCCTACTTAAGTCACATATGAGGTTAAAAAAAATAGGCCCTATTACCATTGGCTCAAGAGTCAGGGATACTATCTTTTGTGTTTTTCTACCTCGAACGGTCGGAGCCAATTCGGTTCACTTGCGACATGAGACTAAAACCTTTGTTACAGCTTAAAGGCCACTACCAAAATACCCCCACTCTAGAAAATTAGAACGGCCCCATACTTAGGTCTCAAAATACCTAAAACACGCGAACGCCGTTAAAAACAGGGTCGGAACAATCCATATAGCTAGTTTTTTATTAGACAGTGGACCTTTGATCCATTTCAGATGGATCAACCTAAACCTCTCCTTACCTCAGCATAACAATATAAAACACACTCAAGAAATTTAAATTGGGTACTCACATACCCGCACACTCTCTAGAATTGAGTAACTAACTTAATGAGTAACTCTAGAACAATTGGTAATCAAGTTTAATTCGAGGAGTTTTAAATGAATGAGTTTTAGCTTGAAAAATAAGTTTTTGGTCTGGACCATTGGGCAACTTAGGTTCTTCTGATCTTATTTTCTGATATTTTCAGTTGTCGCGAGAATCTTGAGCATGACATGCTCAATTTGAATTTTTGAAAAATTCTATTTCACCCCAAAATGTCTTTTGCGTTGCTCAAGGTCAAACTTCCAACTATGACTGACTGGCACAGTCCCTTCCTCACATCCAGTCAAAATTTTCGGAGAAATTTATAGATATAGAAGAGTAAATTGTAATGTGGATAGAAGTAAAGAGAGTAATGTGGAAAAAAGTATATAGTTGGGAATCAAGTCAACCAGTTTGAGAAAACTAACACCTGCACAGAATAAACCGGAGTTGAAAGTGACTCAAAAAGACTGACCTGATATGACGCGGACGGTCTATCATATCCTTATATAAAGCTGCACTATTGTTCCAATAGCTCTACAAATTAGAAATTTGTTCGAAAGTAGTTTTTATCATTAGTGTCGAGTACACAGACTGCGTTTGCAACCTGTATTTCTAGGGCGACTCTCTGCTTAAGAAAACTACCTGCCCTAGGCTTCTCGGCACACGTGCGCAAGTTCTTACAAAGCTTGTGCAGAAAAACTTCATTGATAGGGCCGGCGGCACCCTGAACTTCAAAAGCTATTGGTTAAAAAATATATCCATCATTAATTAAATCTCTCTATTTGTCAGATTTTCGATCTTCCGCCGCGCCAGTGCCGGGGTTTTGTATGACCCGATATGACATGCATTTCAGTCATTCTGGTCGAATGTCACATCTAGCAATGCACCTACACTTCATATTTAATCGACGATTTTTAATCAATAAAGTGTTTCTTTTTCTCCGCCTGGAAGCATTGAATGCCAGTAATGATTCTTGCCGGTCGCAAGCCCGTTTAAAGGAGGAGGGTTGGTGATAGGAAGAGCATCCAGCCGTGAAACTCCGCTTAACCAACTGATTCATGAATACGCCAATGATGATTTTTTTTAAAGATTAAGATGGATGCTGTTGTGCTAAAAGTGTTGAGTGAAAACGAAGTCATTCCCGATACACGAGTTTTTGCCAAAAACAATGGGAAGAAACACCAAGAAATTGTTGGAGTTATGAAAAGTCTTCAGTCACTGGGTGATATAATCGCAACTAAAGAGTTATCAGAGGAAAAATGGATTTTAACCGATGAAGGTTCTAAAACATTGTCTTCCGGCAGCTTAGAAGCAAGATTGTTTCAATGCGTGTCAGAAAATGGTTCACAGCTGGATGAGCTTAAAAAGTCTTTCGAGGGTTTTAGTGTTGCTTTTGGAAAAGCAACGTCAAAAAAGTGGATCTCGCTTGATAAAGCGTCTGGAATGGTCACAAAGAACCTTGACTGCATAGTTGATGATGTACAAAAGGATCTTGAGTCGCTGAATCTGGGAGAAAATATACCTCAGAAGACACTGGACGATTACAAGAAACGAAAGCTTATAGAGAAGAGAATTGAGAAGTTTTATGAGATCTCGAAGGGACCAGGATTCTCTTTAGAAACAGAAAAACTTGCTACTGATCTAACAACTGAAATGATAATAAGTGGGGCCTGGAAATCTCAAGCGTTCAAAGCATATAACTTTTCAGCGAACGGGCGCTTGCCTGACTCAGGTCATTTGCATCCCTTAATGAAGGTACGGAGTGAGTTCCGACAAATTTTTCTCGAGATGGGATTCTCAGAGATGCCAACTAACAATTTCGTGGAGAGTTCCTTCTGGAATTTTGATGCACTATTTCAACCTCAGCAACATCCTGCACGAGATGCACACGATACTTTCTTTGTGAGCCAACCTGCGCAATGTAACAAGACTCAAATACCAGCGGATTACATGGAAGCGGTTAGTAAAGCTTTTAGTAGAAACGAGAAATCTGCTGAATAGTTACTAGTTTTTTATGCCAAAATTTAAGGGTACACTCCATGAAAACCGAACAGGGAGAGTTCGCTGATAAGGCGACTGCTTTTCCTACCTTCTATTTACTGCCATGCTTTTCTTTGGATACACTTGTGTTATGGCTCAGATGAGGCCGATAACATAAGGGTCAGATAAGGCCGATAACATATTGAAGCCTATAACCCTGATCTATACATGGAAACTTGTGTTATTTTTGCCACTCCGATTGTTTGACCGGGTATTACAAGGGTGTTGCAACGAGGTTCTAGACTTTTTATGGTAAAAAGTTTGTTCACAGAATTTGCACGTAAAAATTTGCAACCGGGTATTAGAAGTTTTCCTCAAACAACTTAGTTCCGAATATTTCGCTGATCAATCAACCACCCATCGCATCTGGCATAGAGGTAGGACACCTGCTTGAGACGGCAAAGGCATGTGATTCCAATCCGGCCGGGACCTTTTTTTTAGCCAGAAATTATTATTTTTTTTTACTATTGTCCGTCTGTTTATTTTTTTTCGGCTTATTTACCGAAGCACAAACTCTTTTTGAAAGTTCAGCTTTCTTAATTCCTGAATGCCATTTCTAAAGCCCTATTTGTGGTGACAATTGGATTACTAGATCTTTTGCTCAAATTTAGTTTCATTTTTTTGAATTTTTTGATAAAACTTTTTTAACGCTTGCGATTAGCAAGCGTTAACAAACCAGAATTTTTTTTTTTCGGTTTATCAACTAGTTTAACAGAATCTTTCGTATCATTCTACCTTTTTTGGGTTAGCAACTAGTTCAACAGAATCACTTATATCATTTTGGCTCACATGAAATCAAAAGTCAGTCTTTAATTTGCGCATGTGGCAAAGAGGTAACGCACCTGCCTATAAAGACAAAGGTCAATGTCAATGGTTTGAATCCGGCCAGGACCTGTTTTTTTTGCAAGCGGAAAAATGTCCGCGCTTTGAAAAATCTTGTTTGTCTGCTTTTTGTTGACTTTATTACTGCAGCGCCAAATTTGCCTAAAATTTGGGCATTTTTACTCGAATTTTCCGGTTTAGGGCTAGTAATTAGTTCCAAGGAATTTTGCCCATTTTTGGTTTTTTTTCATGCTGTGCATTAAAAGTTTCTGATTTTTTTATTACGCTTGCAAACTGGAATAGACTTTTTTCGGGACCATAACTTGTTTAACAAATCAGTTGAATCACTTCTTTTCATTTCTGTTCTTATCTTCTCGTCACTTCTCTTCTTATCTTTTCTTAACTCTTTCCAGGTTGCTTCTCCCTTGGCCTGGAGGTAAAGCAGTTGCCTTTGTACTCTACGGTCTGGAGTTCGAGTCTTGGCCGGATCTTGTTTTTTTTCAGTATCAAAGAAAATGTAAAAGAAAAATCCCAGAAAAACGAATAGTTGGTTTTTTGTTTGTTCGCTCAGGATTTGTCGTCTAAATTGCCACAAAACGGATTATGCTTATTCCTTGTAGTTGCAAGTGCAAATGTTGTTCATTCTAATTTCAAGGGGGGACTTTGAAGATTAAAAAAAATTATCATTATTTTTTTTTTGGTTTAGTTGATATCTGCTCAAAAATGGTCGACTTAGTTGCTTAATCACTGATATTTTTTGCTGTAGGTAACTTTCATTGCAGTTGCAAGTGCAAGTGCTGTTCATTCCAGTTTGAAGGGGGAATTGAAAGATTTTAAAAAACCAAAAAACCATTTTTTTCGGTTCAAGTGGTTTCAGCTCAAAGATTGTTGGCTTAGTTGCCACATCACTGATTTTTTTTTGTGCTATGCGACAACTCTCCCAAGTTCGATTTCTGTCGGGAGCTGTTTTTTGTCAAAACTGAAAATTTTAGATTATTCTAGACTTTCGTGTCTGCTAATTGTTGTCGGCTTAGGTCCCACAGAAATATATCTTGAGCATTTTCTTCATTTAAAATACTCTATTAAAAATTTGTTTTCTACGTTGTTTTTAATTTTACCAATTTCGGTTCGGTAAAATTAGAGAAGTTTCGTTTTCATTTGTTTTTCTTATTTTTTGTTTGCTCGGCTTTAAAGTTTTTTTGTTAAAGTTAATCGGCTGAGTGGCATCATATTGCATCGGTGGCCGAGTGAAACAAGTTGCTTATGCGTGTGAGTTTTTTGAAGGGGTAATTCAATATTTTTTGAAAGTTATCATGTTTTTTATGCAATTTTTTTAAAAACATTTTTGAAAAAAAAAAACGATTTTTTTAAAGTTTTTTCTCTGTTTGATTTGTCTTTTCATTTTCTGCTAATCATAGTCTTAATTTTTTGTATAGCAAGCAAACGAAGCTCCTCTATAAAAAGTTTTCTTTTTTTTGTTCCGATCGTTAAAGTGCATTGAATTATTACATGCAATAATTGTGATCGCGATTAGCAAGCGTTATCAATTCGGAACGTAAACTTATTCTTGTTAACAAGTTGTCCTATAAAATCACCAAATACTTATCTGAAATCAGCATTTTTCTCAACCAATAGATATATTTTGAGCATTTTTTCATTTAAAATACCTACTCTAATAAAATTTTGTTTTCTACGTTGTTTTTAATTTTATTCAATTTCGATTTAGTCTTGGCTCTGCTGGTGTCTGCTCAAGTTTTTCGGCTTTAAAACTGCTTTTTTTCTATGCTAATATAACTTCCATTTTTCTTATTCGCCGTGTTTTTTTGTAAAATGAATTCATTCAAGAAAAAGGTATGAAAGTAAAAGTAGATCTAGCTGTTGTCGACATTTTCAAAACTTTTTTTGACATAGCAGCTTTTGTCTCAATTTCAGTCTACTTTTGGTCATGGTGTTTGTGTTTTATCGAAATTTGTGTGAATTTTTGGTCGACTTCGTTACCGCAGAACAGGCGCGGATCTAGGAATTTCTCGAGGGGGTGGGGGCTTAATTTCAAAAAAAAAATTGAAAATTTTTTCGATTTTTTGTTTAGGTCGACCAAATTGATTTTCTGAGCTCTCCTCAAAGCACTATAAAGGCCCTAATTTGACCAAATTTTCTGCGACGCAGGCAAATTTTGAAAAAAAAGCAGGCCAGAAAAAGCATTTTTAGGCATTTTTGGGAAATTTTCACCAAAAAATCTCGTTTTTTCGGCGCGCGCTTCTCTTTAAAATTAGTATATATTGGCGCCAAAGGAGCCCTTGGAAAAATTTTAGGGTCCGTCAGCCAAAAATGGATATCTCAAAATAGTATTAAGGGGGACCCTTTAGGTCGGCACGGGGTCGAATCCCTGAGGGGGGGGGGGCGTCCGCGCCCCTTAATCCGCTACTGCCGCAGAAGGGACTTTTTTGAAGTTCACATCTGTGTAGCCTTCCTAATGTCATTTGTAAATGTTCTGAAAGTGCAAATAATTTAAGATTTTCTGCAGTTTTATGTATAGGCTGAAAAACGATTTTTTGATTTGTCGATTTATCTGCACGTTTTTATTTTTATTCATTTTTTTTTATCGCAAATGATGCAAAGATAAGCTTCGCTTAGTTGTGTACGCTGGCGATTAGCAAGAATTATTCAATTGGAACCTTGAGTTTTTTAGGCAAATATCTTGTGTCCATAATACTCCGTCTTTTGACTAACTGAATCGTTTCACCAGCCTCGACGAAAACCTTAGCCAATCAACTTCTCTTGAGCTTGTGCGCATTCTAAATGTCCGTTCGTTCTGTCTTCAGTAGTTATGTCGGCTTTAATTTCACAAATTCGATTTTTTAAAGGTTTTTCCGCGTTAAAGGTTCACTCAACTTCGTTCTGTTTTTGTTATTTCGTTTACGCAAGTATTTTGGGTTCAGTTGCCGCACGGTTAATGTTTCTGAATGCTTACATAATGTGTTAGGTTGTGTTTCTCGGCATGTTTGCTTCAAATTGAACAGTAAGCGAGACAAACACTAGAAAATTTACTACCTGAAGATTTTTGATTTTTTCTCAAATTTGTTTCGATTCAGTTGCTTCTTTTTCATTTAACTCAGCTGGTTTGCAGTGCTTTGTTTGTTGTACCGCAAATATTGCGAAACTTTGTTTTGCCTTTGTGTTACATTGGCGTTCGGTCCACCGTGTCATTTGCGCCACGCGTTTGACGGTAAATCGTCAATTTTGCCAAATTAATAAATCGTATTGTTAATTGCTTCATCTTCGACCAGAAACTCCAGTCAGAATATCAGGTTTTTGTCTAAATGTTGCTCTTTTGCGAGAACCGATTGCCCTCAATTGAGGTCATAATTGACCTGAGAAGTATGAAAAACAAAAATTAATCATAATCGGATAATTTATAAGTTAGTAAACTGATAATCGTTAAGTTAGGTTTGAAACTGCATTTTGGTTCCCCGTTTTTCCCCCGGGTAGTAGACACGGGTAGTTTCAACCGGGTAGTAGACACGGGTAGTTTCAACCGGTTAGTAGACACGGGTAGTTTCAACCGGGTAGTAGACACGGGTAGTTTCAACCGGGTAGTAGACACGGGTAGTTTCAACCGGGTAGTAGACACGGGTAGTTTCAACCGGGTAGTAGACACGGGTAGTTTCAACCGGGTAGTAGACACGGGTAGTTTCAACCGGGTAGTAGACACGGGTAGTTTCAACCGGGTAGTAGACACGGGTAGTTTCAACCGGGTAGTAGACACGGGTAGTTTCAACCGGGTAGTAGACACGGGTAGTTTCAACCGGGTAGTAGACACGGGTAGTTTCAACCGGGTAGTAGACACGGGTAGTTTCAACCGGGTAGTAGACACGGGTAGTTTCAACCGGGTAGTAGACACGGGTAGTTTCAACCGGGTAGTAGACACGGGTAGTTTCAACCGGGTAGTAGACACGGGTAGTTTCAACCGGGTAGTAGACACGGGTAGTTTCAACCGGGTAGTAGACACGGGTAGTTTCAACCGGGTAGTAGACACGGGTAGTAGACACGGGTAGTTTCAACCTGGTAGTAGACACGGGTAGTTACAACCGGCTAGTAGACACGGGTAGTTTCAACCGGGTAGTAGACACGGGTAGTTTCAACTGGGTAGTAGACACGGGTAGTTTCAGCCGGGTAGTAGACACGGGTAGTTTCAACCGGGTAATAGACACGGGTAGTTTCAACCGGGTAGTAGACACGGGTAGTTTCAACCGGGTAGTAGACACGGGTAGTTTCAACCGGGTAGTAGACACGGGTAGTTTCAACCGGGTAGTAGACACGAGTAGTTTCAACCGGGTAGTAGACACGGGTAGTTTCAACCGGGTAGTAGACACGGGTAGTTTCAACCGGGTAGTAGACACGGGTAGTTTCAACCGGGTAGTAGACACGGGTAGTTTCAACCGGGTAGTAGACACGGGTAGTTTCAACCGGGTAGTAGACACGGGTAGTTTCAACCGGGTAGTAGACACGGGTAGTTTCAACCGGGTAGTAGACACGGGTAGTTTCAACCGGGTAGTAGACACGGGTAGTTTCAACCGGGTAGTAGACACGGGTAGTTTCAACCGGGTAGTAGACACGGGTAGTTTCAACCGGGTAGTAGACACGGGTAGTTTCAACCGGGTAGTAGACACGGGTAGTAGACACGGGTAGTTTCAACCGGGTAGTAGACACGGGTAGTTACAACCGGGTAGTAGACACGGGTAGTTTCAACCGGGTAGTAGACACGGGTAGTTTCAACCGGGTAGTAGACACGGGTATTTTCAGCCGGGTAGTAGACACGGGTAGTTTCAACCGGGTAATAGACACGGGTAGTTTCAACCGGGTAGTAGACACGGGTAGTTTCAACCGGGTAGTAGACACGGGTAGTTTCAACCGGGTAGTAGACACGGGTAGTTTCAACCGGGTAGTAGACACGAGTAGTTTCAACCGGGTAGTAGACACGGGTAGTTTCAACCGGGTAGTAGACACGGGTAGTTTCAACCGGGTAGTAGACACGGGTAGTTTCAACCGGGTAGTAGACACGGGTAGTTTCAACCGGGTAGTAGACACGGGTAGTTTCAACCGGGTAGTAGACACGGGTAGTTTCAACCGGGTAGTAGACACGGGTAGTTTCAACCGGGTAGTAGACACGGGTAGTTTCAACCGGGTAGTAGACACGGGTAGTTTCAACCGGGTAGTAGACACGGGTAGTTTCAACCGGGTAGTAGACACGGGTAGTTTCAACCGGGTAGTAGACACGGGTAGTTTCAACCGGGTAGTAGACACGGGTAGTAGACACGGGTAGTTTCAACCGGGTAGTTTCAACCGGGTAGTAGACACGGGTAGTTACAACCGGGTAGTAGACACGGGTAGTTTCAACCGGGTAGTAGACACGGGTAGTTTCAACCGGGTAGTAGACACGGGTAGTTTCAGCCGGGTAGTAGACACGGGTAGTTTCAACCGGGTAATAGACACGGGTAGTTTCAACCGGGTAGTAGACACGGGTAGTTTCAACCGGGTAGTAGACACGGGTAGTTTCAACCGGGTAGTAGACACGGGTAGTTTCAACCGGGTAGTAGACACGAGTAGTTTCAACCGGGTAGTAGACACGGGTAGTTTCAACCGGGTAGTAGACACAGGTAGTTTCAACCGGGTAGTAGACACGGGTAGTTTCAACCGGGTAGTAGACACGGGTAGTTTCAACCGGGTAGTAGACACGGGTAGTTTCAACCGGGTAGTAGACACGGGTAGTTTCAACCGGGTAGTAGACACGGGTAGTTTCAACCGGGTAGTAGACACGGGTAGTTTCAACCGGGTAGTAGACACGGGTAGTAGACACGGGTAGTTTCAACCGGGTAGTAGACACGGGTAGTTACAACCGGGTAGTAGACACGGGTAGTTTCAACCGGGTAGTAGACACGGGTAGTTTCAACCGGGTAGTAGACACGGGTAGTTTCAGCCGGGTAGTAGACACGGGTAGTTTCAACCGGGTAATAGACACGGGTAGTTTCAACCGGGTAGTAGACACGGGTAGTTTCAACCGGGTAGTAGACACGGGTAGTTTCAACCGGGTAGTAGACACGGGTAGTTTCAACCGGGTAGTAGACACGGGTAGTTTCAACCGGGTAGTAGACACGGGTAGTTTCAACCGGGTAGTAGACACGGGTAGTTTCAACCGGTTAGTAGACACGGGTAATTTCAACCGGGTAGTAGACACGGGTAGTTTCAACCGGGTAGTAGACACGGGTAGTTTCAACCGGGTAGTAGACACGGGTAGTTTCAACCGGGTAGTAGACACGGGTAGTTTCAACCGGGTAGTAGACACGGGTAGTTTCAACCGGGTAGTAGACACGGGTAGTTTCAACCGGGTAGTAGACACGGGTAGTTTCAACCGGGTAGTAGACACGGGTAGTTTCAACCGGGTAGTAGACACGGGTAGTTTCAACCGGGTAGTAGACACGGGTAGTTTCAACCGGGTAGTAGACACGGGTAGTTTCAACCGGGTAGTAGACACGGGTAGTTTCAACCGGGTAGTAGACACGGGTAGTTTCAACCGGGTAGTAGACACGGGTAGTTTCAACCGGGTAGTAGACACGGGTAGTTTCAACCGGGTAGTTTCAACCGGGTAGTAGACACGGGTAGTTTCAACCGGGTAGTAGACACGGGTAGTTTCAACCGGGTAGTAGACACGGGTAGTTTCAACCGGGTAGTAGACACGGGTAGTTTCAACCGGGTAGTAGACACGGGTAGTTTCAACCGGGTAGTAGACACGGGTAGTTTCAACCGGGTAGTAGACACGGGTAGTTTCAACCGGGTAGTAGACACGGGTAGTAGACACGGGTAATTTCAACCGGGTAGTAGACACGGGTAGTTTCAACCGGGTAGTTTCAATCGGGTAGTAGACACGGGTAGTTTCAACCGGGTAGTAGACACCGGTAGTTTCAGCCGGGTAGTAGACACGGGTAGTTTCAACCGGGTAGTAGACACGGGTAGTTTCAACCGGGTAGTAGACACGGGTAGTTTCAACCGGGTAGTAGACACGGGTAGTTTCAACCGGGTAGTAGACACGGGTAGTTTCAACCGGGTAGTAGACACGGGTAGTTTCAACCGGGTAGTAGACACGGGTAGTTTCAACCGGGTAGTAGACACGGGTAGTTTCAACCGGGTAGTAGACACGGGTAGTTTCAACCGGGTAGTTTCAACCGGGTAGTAGACACGGGTAGTTTCAACCGGGTAGTAGACACGGGTAGTTTCAACCGGGTAGTAGACACGGGTAGTTTCAACCGGGTAGTAGACACGGGTAGTTTCAACCGGGTAGTAGACACGGGTAGTTTCAACCGGGTAGTAGACACGGGTAGTTTCAACCGGGTAGTAGACACGGGTAGTTTCAACCGGGTAGTAGACACGGGTAGTTTCAACCGGGTAGTAGACACGGGTAGTTTCAACCGGGTAGTAGACACGGGTAGTTTCAACCGGGTAGTAGACATTTCCCCCGTAAATAACTTTGTTCACAGGATGCCTCAGATTGGTGGTCAAATCCTTCAAATCTGTATTTTGGTCAGCTAACAGACAAATTTTGAGCTTGTGTTCATTTTAAATGCCAGTTCCATTCAAAACCGATTTTTTGTGAGAGTCGATGAACTCTTATATAGATCTTTGTGATTTTTTTGTTTTAAATTTTTAAAGTGCACTTCATTTATTTTAATGAAAGGAAGGAAAATTCAAATATTGAGCAGTTTTTTAGAAATCCCAGCGGACTAAAAGCTTTACCTATTGATCCAGTTTTCTCTAATTGAGTTAATTTAATCAAAAATGTACGAAATTTTCGGTAGATAAATTTTGAGACATTATTCAAAAAAAATTGTCTCATTTTCTGTCAGTTAGGTTGCCATGCTATTTTTTGTTATATTGAAAGTGATGTGAAGCTTCGCTTCGCCACTTTGTCATAATAGTACACCACATGGTCTTTTTGTTTCCACATTGTCTCTCTGTTTCTACATTGTCTCTCTGTTTCCTTTTTGAGGTTGGAAGGATTTTTCCGCTGTTCTTTGCACAGTTAGGTACCACGAAACAGGCTTACGAGGTTGAAGCATATTTTATTTTGCAGACGTTTCAGTCGTAATTCGAGCTATTTTCCAAAAATTTTGAAGCAATTATTGCGGTGCCGTGAAAAAATTGTCTTAATGTGTTAGTTTTCCAACCAGCTCAGACAGAACTATGCACAATTCTTGACTTCTGGCGATGGCCAAATAATCTTCAATTAACTTGTAGTTTTTAAGCATCAGTTCGCGCCTCCTTCAAACTAAAAGAAGTTGTTATTCTGAAAAATCAAATATTAAAGAACGTCGTAATTTGCTGTGATAATCGTGGATGAAATTTTCAGTGCTACTTGCAGATCAGCTGGCCATGTTTGATAAATTTATAAAGGTTGCTTAGGTGAAGAAAATGCATTCGGAAGGAGGATCAGGATCGATAGGGTACCAATACGACTGGAGTGAAGAAGAGGCACTGAAGAACCTTCTGAGAACTCACACAACTGCAGTGTCATCACGCATGTTGTACAAATTGGCACAGAAAACGAAATCAACTGGAAAGTTCGAGCCAGTTAAATTGTTCTCAATCGACCGTGTGTTCCGAAATGAGACCTTGGATGCAACGCATTTGGCCGAATTCCATCAAATCGAAGGCTTAGTTGCGGATTATGATTTGACCTTGGGGAATCTCATTGGAATGTTGTACGAGTTCTTCAATAAACTTGGAATCAAGAATCTCAGATTCAAGCCTGCGTATAATCCATACACTGAGCCCAGTATGGAGGTCTTTAGTTTCCACCCAGGGTTGAAAAAATGGATCGAAATTGGTAATTCTGGAATTTTCCGACCCGAAATGCTAATACCAATGGGTTTGCCCGAAGACGTTTCAGTCATTGCGTGGGGACTATCACTTGAACGACCGACAATGATTAAGTATAAGCTGGACAACATTCGAGATTTGTGTGGTCACAAAGTTAACCTTCAGATGGTGTATGACAACCCGCTTTGTAGAATTGAGAAGCATTAAAATGTACTTAATTAAATATTGCCTGACAGATAAAATATTGACTTGGAAGGGAAATAACTAAAATTGTAAATTTCTATTTGGCTTGATAAAAATTTTGCAAATTTTGTGTCTGCTACAATTTGAAAAATAGTTCAGCTGGTTTTTTGTTGCATGTCTTAATATTTGAAAGTGTTATTACCCTTACGATAAGCAAGGCTATTGTTTACGTAGTTCACAGGAATCATCTGGACTCCTGGTGATACCTTGGCTCATAATGAATTTGAACTTTTTAGTGTCTGCTGCTCACTTAGCCGTGAAGTAACGAATACGCTTAGGATGATTAGGGTCCTGGTGTTAAATTGGTATTTACGTACTTAATTAAATATTGCCTGACAGATAAAATATTGACTTGGAAGGGAAATAACTAAAATTGTAAATTTCTATTCGGCTTGATAAAAATTTAGCAAATTTTGTGTCTGCTACAATTTGAAAAATAGTTCAGCTGGTTTTTTGTTGCATGTCTTAATATTTGAAAGTGTTATAACCCTTACGATAAGCAAGGCTATTGTTTACGTAGTTCACAGGAATCATCTGGACTCCTGGTGATACCTTGGCTCATAATGAATTTGAACTTTTTAGTGTCTGCTGCTCACTTAGCCGTGAAGTAACGAATACGCTTAGGAAGATTAGTGTCCTGGAGTTGAATCTGACTAGGACCTGCTTTTTTTCAAACGGTTAAGATTCCGATTCAAAAAAATTTTGGTCTAATATTTGTTTGCTTAAATTTTTTCGGCTTAGTTGTCTTATCTAAGAACCGTTTTGTTTTGCTGTAAACAGTTTTCACTGTAGTTGCTATAAGTGTTCGAGCATTTCATAAATCCGGCCGAATCGAAATGTGTTTTTTACATTGATTGTAATTTTACCAACTCGATTCGTAAAAAATTCATATTTTAATTTGTCTTTTTTATCGGCTAAGTTTCAGCTTAGTTCATTTCGACCTAGTGGCCTCTAATTGCTTTGTTTGGGGATCGAAAAAAGTTTTTGTGTGCGTGTGTGTGTTCTGAGGGAAATTTTTTTTTTGATTTTTTTTCGGCATGAAAGGTTTTTGCTCAAGTGTTTAACAGTAATGTAGGTAGTGAAGACTCTTATGTAGGACTTGGTCAGTTTTTTTTGTTTTTTTTTCGGGAAAAACTCTTAAAATGCTCTAATAACTACAGATATGCATTCTTTCATATTAATGCATTTATCAATACACTTAGGTATATATGCGCTTTTTGAGTTCAATTTGAATTCATATGCTGAAAGTTACGTAAATTAAACTCCAAATACGAACGTGGAAATGGCACGAAAAAACATGAACAGTTTCTAGTTTCGAAAGTGGAATTTTATTTTTAGATTTTCAGCGGAATAAATACTTAATCTATTGATCCAGTTTTCTGAAGTTGGGTTCATGTTATCAAAAAAGCGACAATCATGAACTGTACTAGAAATTCAAAGAGGTTAAAGAGCATCTATTTTTTCTTCGAAATTCAAAAGTGTTTTTTTTTTCTGTTTACTTGCGTTCATTACTCGTTTCCAACTGTCAGTTGGCTATGTTTTTGGCTTTGTTACCGCTTGATAATACTATCATATTCAATCAGGCGTAGAGTTAGCACAACTGTTTGAGACCACGAAATTTTGCGGCTTTAATCCGGTCGTGTGTGTTTTTTGCAAATATAGAGCCGTAGAGTTTTTGTGCTTTTTCGGGGTATCGTCCGTCTGTTTATTTTTGTCGGCTTAGTTCCTGTAGAGAGATTTTTGTTGAAGGTTCAGCTTTATTCTAAGTTGCTGTAATCCACGTGGTTGACGACAAAGCCCGGGAGTTCGATTTCAGTCGAGACCTGTTATATTTTGTCGATAGAAAAGTTTCGGCTAATATTGATTATTGTCGGTCTGCTTATTTTTGTCGGCTTAGTTCCGCAGAAATGTTTTCTTTTTGAAATTTGTTTTTTTTTCCAGCATTCTGAAAGCTCTTTGTAAAATTTCTAATGATGCAGGCAATTTTTATTTAGATATTTTGGGCTTTTGTTGCAATTTTTTATGGACAAAAACGATTTTTTCGAAGTATAAAAAAAATTCCGTTTGATTGTAATCATATTCATTCATATTTGTATCGCAAGTGGTGCGAAGCTCAGCTTCGCCTCTGTGTAATAATTTCTCTAATTGAAATTTAATTTTTCAGATTCTCAGATGTACTGAAATACTTAAATCAGAAGAGTGATTTTTCAGATGATTTTGACATGTCTGAAATTTCCATCGAGAAATATATCTCTGAAGATGTGCGGAATGAATTGTCAAGCGCAGCTGTAGAAAACATTAAAAGTTTGATAGGCGAAAGAGAAAACATTGAAAAGCAATTTTGTGCACTGCAGGAAAAACACGATTCGCTTGAAATTGATTTCGAACAAAGATATTATGATTTGGAACAGAACTGTTTGAAGCTCCAGGAAAATTACTCGGGTCAGGTTAAAAAATGTGAAGAGTTGTCTAACACTATTAAACAATATAGTGACGAAGGGATGGCGACGAAAAATGAAGTCTTGCAGCTTCGAGAAAAATATAAATCGGCGGAAAGCTTAGTTGAGAGTTTACAGAGTAAAGTTGACTGTTTACTCGTTGAGAAGCAAGATTTGAACCAAGTTTTGGAATCAAGGTCGCAAGAAGTGAGTTACTTAACTGAGGAAAATAAAAGGTTGTCGGATAGTTACAAAGAAGCGATGAATGCAAAATACGAAGCACAGGCTAGTTTTGAGAAAGCGAAAAGTTCTGAAGATAATTTTCGATTTGAGACGAATCAAGTTAAAAATCAACTGGAATTGCTGAACATGCAAGTTGAGAAGCAATCTGACGATTTGATGAGCAAACATGACGAAATTCAGCGGCTTAGACGAGAGAAAATTTTCGCAGCTTCGGATGTACAAAAGCAACTCGATAAATTGAAAGAAGAGCACGAATCAGTTACGAGGAAGCTGGACGAAGCTAATAAATTGAACAAACAATATGAAGCGCAAGTGGCCAAGTACATTGACAAACTAAGGGACGCGGACGAATATAACAACGGCTTGGAAAGTCATTTCCAGAAGGAAATCGCAAACCAGACAAAACTGGCCGAATTGTATCAGAAGGCAAACGACGACGCTGAAAGTAAAAATAAAAATCTTCTGAAGGCGGTGGCCGAGTTACAAAATATGGTGAGCCAAGCCGAAAGTGAAAAACAAGAAACGGAGGCTAAGTATTTCAAGCTGACTGCTGAGTTTGACCTGTTTAAAGAAAACTCAAACTGCGAAATTGAAAAACAGAAAATTGAGTTAGAGAGGTCAAACGAGTTGATTGAAATATCCAGAAAAAGTAAAGAACTCGTTGAAATGTCGCCGAGCGCTGAAGCTATTAGCAAGCACATGAGAAGTGGTCTTACAATCACAGAGTTGTACAGTAGTTATGTTGACGCAACCACAGAGCTTGACAATCAGAAAGCGGAGAACCACAGGTTGCAGAAATCTTTGGACCAAATTATCCAAGAGGTGCAAGAAAAAGCGCCAATTTTGAGACAGCAGAAGCAGGATTACGAGAAATGTCTGATTACAAATTGCGATTTAACTAAAAAGTTAGATTTAGCAATGGTGCAAAGTCAGAAAGCTAAAAGTACGATCGAATCGTTGCAACGAGCAAACGATCATCTGAAACGCCAGAATGATTCTTTGGAGCAATCGAAAGGCGATTTCTGTAAGCAGCTGCAGCACTTAATTAGAGAAAATACTATTCTTAAAGGAGGAAGCGTCGCCGATGATAGAAGTCAAACTAGTGTCGAATCAATCACTGACGAATCTTTCTCGAATGATAGTGACAAAGTGATTTCGCTGAACCTCGTTAAGTACACTGACATTATTGATTTGCAAGTTAAGAATACTCAGCTTTTGGCGGCCTTGAGGTCAATTTCAGATGAAAAAGAGGCGGAACAGGAAGGAAAATACAGAACTAAGTTGGAAAGCTTGGAAATGAAGTTGAAAAATGCTGTGGAAGAGAATGATATGTATCAGGACGAAATGCGAAAAATGAAAGAGTTGCTATCGAAGAGTGAGCGGCAGAATAACATGTACAGGGTGTTGCTAGACCAGCGCGAAGAATCAAGCTTTGTTGATGATTCGCGAGTTGACAGCTCTATTAATGACTCAGTAGTGTCTGGAGGTTCTAAAGATACTGGGGCTTCTATGGTTCTGAGTCCAAATAAAATGCAACAGATGCATCAAGCAACAGTAGCTGCAGCGATGAGTGAAGAGGAACGAAAAACACTTCAAGGAGGGATCCAAGAACTGAAAGCGGAAGTTAAACAGTGGAAAGAAGAAACGAGAAATGCCGAAGTCAAGGCGAACGAACGTTGCTTTGAATACCAAAAAGAAAACTCAGAGCTTAGATTACAAAATAGTAAACTTGCTACTGCAAGTAGCAGTTTGAGTGATAAAGTTAGTTTACAAGCACTTAATGAGAAAGCTTTGCAAAATGAGCTGGAAAGTTTCAGGAAACAAGTCAATGCAATGTCATCGACCCAGGCCAAAATGCAATCCAATATTGACGTTCTCAATTCAGACATCAGAGCGGCCCAAGAGAAGTATAGCACAGCTTATGTGCAGTTACAGTCATTGCAATCAGAAAGGTCAGTTTGGAAAAACACCGAGAAACATTTGATTCGCGAGAGAGATCGGCTGCTAGATGATAAACGAGTGCAAAGCAACCTCATGGCTAATATAGACTCACTCAAAAATGCTCTGGAGTTCAACGCTAATGATCAACAGATAAGGTACCAAAAAGCTATAGGTACTCTTCAAGCGAATTTGGACGTCGCCCAGAAGAAAAATCGAGATTTAGAATCGGAGAAAAGAAATGGTGTCAAGGATTACGAAGCACGGCTCAAAGATCTGGGTGAAAAATTGAACTCCGAATTGGAGCAAAACCGGAAATTAACAGCAGAATTGACGAACGCTAAGAACGATTTAGCCACGAGTGAAGGTCAATTGCAACTAAAGACCTCTCAACTAGAACAGTCAGGAGCTGCAGGGTCCAAGCATGGATCGCAAGAGTCAATGGATGCGGATATGTCTCGAAATGAAGATGAAGATTTGGCAAATGTGTCGATGAATTTGGAACGTGCTGAATCAGAATTGCAAATCCTCAGGAGCCAAAAGAAAACTCTAGAGCAGCATTTGGAGAATTACAAACACATGTGCGAGGTTTCTGAAGAGAAGTATAATTCGGATACTGCCCAATACGAAGAAAAGATAACGAGCTTGGAAAAACAATTGAAAGACTTTTCGACCAGTCAAAAAACACAATTCCAAACTATCGCGAAGTTGGAAAATGATAACACGAAATTGCGAGAGGATTTGAAAAATATGGTAGATAATTCAGACTCGTCGCATAGCAAGATTGTTCGAAAATGTGACGATTTGGAATCTCAATTGAGCAAGTCGATGTCTTTGAACAATGGTCTCAAAAATGAAATCGAGAATCTCAAAATTCAACTAGAAGACAAAAGTGAGAATCTATCCCTTCTTTCGCAAAAGCTGGAAACTTCTTCGCAGAAATTGAATGAAGGCACAAGTCAGACTGCTAATTTTGAAGCGCAACTTCATGAAAAGTCGAAAGAAATTGAAAGATTGAAATCGCAAACGGAATCAATGGGAATCGAAATAGAAGGATTTAAGTCTCAAGTTGAGTTTAACATGAACAGTTATAAAAGTAAAGAAACTCATATGGGAACTAGAATCAAGGATTTGGAGAAACAAAACCAAATTTTGCTGGAAGAAATTGACAAATTAGGATCTTTAGTCAGCAAAACTAAAACATCGATTTTAGACTCGTCCTTTAATGACAGCATTTCAGGAGAGATTCCAGAAAATCCTCCTCCCGGAACTGAAAATTTGATTGAACTGATCCGGCATTTACGACGTGAGAAGGACATTTACCTGGCTAAGTATGAAGTGAATCAAGGCGAATGCGAGAGAGCGAAACAGAAATTGGTGTTCACCCAGAAAAGGGTTAAAGAATTGGAAGGTTTGCTAAAAGAGGAAGAAGAAAGACATCAAAAGTTGTACCAGGCGATGTCGCAGCAGGAAGAGTTGAACAAAAAGAATGACCAGGTTTTGGTGCTACAAGACAGCAACTCCTTCTTGAGAAAGGAATCGGCGAGGCTGCGAGAGGAATTGGAGGCTGAAAAACGGCGCCAGAAAGAAGCCGAAGAAGCGGCTTTGAAACCTCTGAAGGATGAAATTGCGACTCTGAAAATGAATGCAGATGCTCATTTAAGCGAAGTGGAAATAATGACCGATGAAATCACTAAATGGAAGGCGAGAAATAACGAATTGCTTGAACGAATCACAAAAATTGATTCCGAGGAAAACAAGAAAGTTTTGGCGAAGGCTAAAGAACTGGAAACTAAGAATGTGAACTTAGCTGCTGAGCTGAAGGGTCTAGAAAGCCGACTGTTCATGATGAATAAAGAAAAGAATGATTTCATGGAGAAATACAAAGCTTCATCTACTGAAGCGAATTTGCTGCGAAGTGCCAAGAACACTTTGGAGAGTGAAAAAGGCACGTTGGTGAAGCAGTTGGACACTTTGAAGGGTCAAGTGGCGACACTAGAGGGAAAAGTGACCGGTAGTAAAGGTTCAGTGGACGAGTTGGCCAATCTGAGGGCACGATATAAGAAGTTGCAGGAGTTCGCAAAGAGCAAAGTTGAAATTGAAAAGGTATATCTTAAAAAAAAATACTTTGGTACATCTAATCTTAAAAAAAAATTGTATTTTGGTTAACAGATAAACATTCAACGAGAAGTGAGGATTTTATCGTTGATATATTACAATAGGTGACAGGTTCAAGTAAATAGCTGGGTCGCTCTTTTTTATACTTCGAATAGTATTTACAATTTATTTCAAAGCCAAATTTTTTGCCAAACCAAAATAAGTATAAAGTTTGAATTTTTGAATGACATTTCATCTGGCAGAGTACTGTTATTATAAAAATTACCTTAGTAGCATGTACATTTGGTTGAAAATGAAATGACTCTATTATGCAATATAGTTCATAAATTTAATACTTGCACTATGCTCAAATAGTTCTTAAAATTACCACCTATTGTAACATATCACCATTTATTAATACCACCTAACATCGAGTGTTCTTCCGTTTTCAAGGCTCCATATTTTCCATGTTTCTTAAATGGAAGAATGGATAATAAAACAATATCTGGCGTTGCAAAGATCTTTCAATCTAACTGCTAGATAGATACAATAAAATTACAAAAAGCTGTAAACAGCGGACTACGAGGTCCCATATAGGCATTGTTGAAACATTATTTGGAAAATAGATAACACGTAGTCAAAATAGGCTCCAAAATATCGAAAATTGAAAATTATTCACTACACAGGTATCTGTGCTCGGGCCACTACTGTTCATTTTAATGATGAATGATTTACCAACGATTACAAACTCAGTGAACACATATTCATACGCTGATGATACAGCAGGGAAGCAAAAAGAACAAAACATACACCAATACAATGAGGGTTTATCAAAAATATGAAATTAGTACAAAACAATAAACATAAATTTTAATAGAAAGTAATCATAGGAATAGACAAAATAAAAATAGGAACCGATGATGTTAAAAAGGGACACTATACTATATATTTGGGCGTTCACATGGACTCAAAATTAGATTTCATATTAACTTTTTCGTCAAAAAATGAATAATTTTGTGGGTTGCTCTACCGATTACGTGACGTACTAACGACAGCTCAACTAATTAAAACCTATTTCAGTCATTTTCAGATAATACTGCAATATGGGATTATAGTGTACGGCACAGCTAATAAAACATCTCTAGAAAAACTTGAAATGGAACAAAACCAAATTCTTAGAATTTTTTTAAAGAAAATGGAGAAATCAGTCAGTAACACATTTTAAAGAAACCTACAAGATATGCTCTGTGAAAGAATTGCACATAGACGAGATATTCAAAGCTTTTACGGGAGGATTTAAAAAAAGAATTCCTGAGAAACTCAATTTTGGACTCGGAGATGGAGATATTGAAACATAGAAGAGTTTTTAAAAAATCAAACCAACGAGTAGTTTCACTGGTAAAAGCCCAATAAATAAGAGTATGCATAAGAAGACTATTCAATTTTATTCAACATTTTTTTTTTGAAGATTTTGCCGATAGAGTCTGCAATCTTGATGATAGTCAATTAAACACTTTTTCGATGATTAAGCATTTTTTTTCGCGATCTATACATCACAAATAATAAAGAAATGATAGATCTGTTTTTTAAAGAGGGGGGTTGAAGGGTATGGACAACTGATAGTTATATTAGTTTACAGGAAAAACTTCTTAGTACTGCTTAGAAATTGTACCGCTCAATTAAGACTTTACCTGACTAGGCCTATCGGGCCTTTTGATGTCCTTGCATATCAGAATTATGTAAATTGACAAATGTCTGTTGAATAATCTCTATGAAAACAATTTATTATGATTATTATAATTATTATTATTATTATTATTATCATTATTATGATTATTATTATGATTATTATTATTATTAAAAAGTTTATCACCCCTCTCCTAAACATAAAAAAGCGGAGTGGAAAAGTGAGTTTTTTTCTTTCAGTTCTATATTTGTATCCTTTTTTAAACTGTAGTCGAAACATCTTAATTGTTTTCACAGCAAAAGAGTTCTTACATGAAGTTTAGAATTGATTTTTAGAAGCTGCTGAAAGACTCCGAAGAGTTGAAAGGCGAAGTCGCCTCTCTGGAGACCCAAAGAACAGATCTGACCAAGGCCAAAGAGCTGATTGAAAAACGTCTATCTGAAACTACAGTCGTAAGCACTCAGCAAGCAACCGAATCGAACTGCGACAAATGCACAGTGGCCGAGGCTGATAATCTAGACTCGAAAGGAAGGATTGAATCGCTTTTGTCGGAAATAAAGAAGGCCAAATTGCAGTTAGATGAAAGCCAAAAGAGGTCAACTTTGCTAGAGCAGGCGCTGAGTAAGACCGCGCCAGGATCTTCAAGTGAAGCTGCGAGCAGTTTGAATGAACTGAAATACAAAAGTTTGCTCAACCAAAATGAACTGCTCAAGAAGGTCAGTATAACTTCATCTTGAGGAGGTCGTTTCACTTTGATGTGGAATGAGCTGCAGTTGAATCCTAACCTGTGAAAGTAACTGTATTTTCTGTATGAATTGTTTAGATTTGCTTATAATGCGTAAGACGTTGACTGCTCACATTATGATAGTCCATATAATGTTTGAATTCAGACGGAGAGAGAGGATACCATTAATTAAGCAAGACGATCAACTCATTTAGTCAGGACAAAAATTGAGCTTTTCAGCTCATTGGATGTGCACTGATAGAACTAAAGTTAATTTTTAGGAAAAATTTACAATGAAAAGAGGAGATTTAAATTATCTCAACTGTCTTCAACAAACAGATTAACTAAATATGTTTTTTTTGCACTTCTGAGAGCAAGTGTCTTGTAGCTTGTAATCGGGAACTAGTTTCTCTTCCGTAAACAACTTTTGTCACATATCTGTAAGAAATTCAACTTGCTTTATTATTGAACTTAACAACTGCTTTAGTGACAACTGCTTTTGAGCTTTAGTATATTTTCCTTTTGTTTTTTTTTTAGCTTGAAAACTTTGTTCTGTCTGAATAGTTTGCGCTTATGGTTTTCTCAGATTAGTTTTCTATTTTTTTATGTCATTTGAAGGGCAAAGTTGGTTAATATGTAGAAAAATAATTCAGAGTAAAAGTTGAAAGTTGTAAAACTTATTTTTATGGCATTTTTTTTGTTTTTGGCGCAATATGGCTTTATCCACGTATTGTAGACCTAATGGCCACTCGGTAAGTTCTAAAAGTTTGCTTAATGCTGTAAGTTCAAAAAGTTTGTTTCTAAATTGAATTGCGAAAAGTTTGTGTCTAGATTGTTTTTCCTGAAATTGAAGTTTCCGTTTTTTCTAATAAATTTAAATTTTTTGTAACTATTTTTTTTTCGATTTACTTCTCATTTTTTATTTGCTATCTAGCTGTGCTACGCATGCGTTGCATCGCATGTGATGCGAAGCTCCGTTTTGACTCTGTGTTACTTCTCTTTCGATTTGCACTTGATAAATTAGGGGACATTGTTGGGGTCAAGAGTTTTGCTTCATGCAAGAAAATTGTGCCCAGATTGGCATTCGCATAAGCATTGACCCACGCTTATATTTAGTGCTACATTTTATAAACTCAAAATTTTGAACATTCCGTTTTTCAAGATTTTCAATTCTTGATACGGTTGTTAATGATGTGCCTTCGTAAAGTAAAAGTAGTTCGAAAATTCCGTTTTTGAAGATCTTCAATTTACGTAACTATGTGAGGTGCCTTCGTAAACACCCCCGATAATCAGTTTTCTCTGATATTGGTGTTGCAGTTTAGACAGTTTTTTTTGTTAGCGCAAAATGTTGCCTATTATTTTGCCAAGTTGCTTGAGAAAACTGAAAATTTTTTCTTTAAAGCAGACCTTAGTAGCGAATTTTGGTTTGCCAAATGATGACATTTTAAAGTTTTTTGTAAGGTTTTGCAAAAGCTTAGCAATTTAAATATTTTTACCGAAGCTCATTTTGTTGTATCATCGGCATACATAGGAATTAATTTGTATTACACCACAAGAAATTGCTTTAAAATTTGATTGGTTTTCTAAGAGTCGATGAACTATCACGAAAGTCTTAAAATTTAAAATTTAGTCAGGCTAAGTTTTTTTTCGCGGATTTATTTTGACTTTTTTCTAAGTTCAGTTCATTTCATATTACAAGATAAGTAAACTCCGCCGTCGAACAGCGAAAGTGTGAAGGTCGCGAAAAACGTGACCGTTTTCTAATTAAGAGTAATGAACGTAGTGAAGACTCTCATATAGGTCTTGCTGATTTTTTTAGTATTCAGGAAAAGTCTTAAAGTATTGATGCACTTAGGTATAATGCATTTTTTGAGTTCAATTGAAATTCAAGTGACGTAAATAGCACTCTCCAAATACGAACGTGGAAACGGCGCGACAAAACATGAACGTTTTCAGTGTCGAAAGTGGAGTTTTTTTTATGATTTGCCAGCGGAATAAAAACTTTACCTATTGATCCAGTTTTCTCAAGTTGGTTTCATGTTATCAAAAAAGCCCCAATCATCAATTTTCTGAGAATTTCAAAGAGCTTAAAGGGCATATTTTTTTGAAAATCGAAAGTTGAAATTTTTTCAAGGAAGTCAGTGTTTTTTTTATGTTTACTTGCGTTCATTAACAGTTGAGGGATTTGTAATTCATCAAATGAATCGAAAGAAGCTATTTGTTTTATATAACAGTACAATAAAATCTCCATTTCAAAAAATTTAAACTCAATATATTTTGCAAAATTTTTGAAATTATTAAGTTGTACATTATTTACACTTGCGATCGGCTTAGTGTATTATTATGGACCTTCTTTTTTTTCTAACCTAACTCGCAAATAAAAGTGTTCATTAAAATCGTTCACTTTTTTTTGGAAATTTCAATGTAGAATTGGAAATTGCATAGCATCTGTTCTCTTCTTAATTTGAGGCTAATGTTTGGTATCTATTAAGCTTCCGTGGCTAAGGGGTTACTGTCTGAGTCTGTTAATCACTAGGTGTAAGGTTCGAATCTCAGAGGTTGCCGAGATTTTTACAAATTCGTGGCTTGTTTCTTATTTTTATTATTGCACTTAAGAGAACTGCTTTTGTCACGATCTCGCAAGTGTTTGCGGAGCGAAGCTTAGCCTATGTGTTTACTTTTTCTTTCCAATTACTTCATGCAAGTTTAGTGTGGTTGCCTTATGCTTATTGTATTCCGAACTATTGCATGCATCATTGTGTGTTGTTGTGCATTTTGAAGCTCCATTTTACCTTTTTTTGCTTGTCTCGTCACGATAAGCGTCAGCGGCACAATTGTGTAGGGAAGCAACTGGAAATTTTGAAGTGGACTGAGGTTCAATTCCCGTTGAGGGCGTTTGTTTTTTATAACACAGTATAGTTATTATCATTAGTTTTTTATTGACCTTCTTAAAGCTACTTCTTGGCGTTTTTTTGCCTGTGTTTGAGAGTTGCGGCGTCGCCTCTGCAAATTCTTAATTTTGTAAAGGGCAATTTCTGTATTTACCATTTGGTATGAATCTGTCTTGAAAAATGTTTTAGGAGCTGGAAATTGCGAAGAAGGATGTGGCTCTCGGCGAGGATAGAAAGAAGAAAACGTCCGAGTTCCTGATGAAAATGAAACTGATGCTTGAAGGAAAGAAGACTCAAATAGCCACTCTTCAGAAGCAAGTACAAACTGCCTCTTCAGACATGGGGAAAAAGGAAGAAGAGGTGAAGAAAAAGGAACAAGAGATTAAGAAACATCAAGAAGATTGCGATAAGTTACGTCATTTGTGTCTGACATATGAGAACAAAATTGAGTTGCTCGAAGGCAAAGTTGAATCTCTGGAGACATTTGCTAAGTCAAAACCGAGAGAGGTTAGACTTGGAGATGATACGCCTTCCAGCTCACAACCAACATTGGCGGTGCCAGGTCAGCAAAGGTCTGATAAAAGCTCAGAGCGACCTCACGCTAATATAAAACCCATCACGTCGACAAGGTCGTCAACTAGACAAGCCCCAGCTGTTGTACACGTACAGCCTTTGCAGTCGATACAGTCCACCGAATCAGCTGTAACTGAACAACAGAACACTTCCAACAACGCGAGCTCAACATCACCTAGTATGTTTGGAACAAGTATTGGCGGTAGCGTGCCACAGAGTGCCAGGGTTGTACCGCAAGTCAGAACTGTTGGTGAAATTTCATCTGTGCAAACGCCTCCGCATGCTCAAGAGTTTGCGGTTCATACTAATGCAGCAAGCAGTACAACACTTGAATCAGCGAATGCTGATGTCAATGCTATCAGCATTACTCCGGCGACTCCACTAGTTGTTGAAGCGACAAATGCAACGACCACAGCTGCTTTTGTTATTCCAATTTCAAGGACGACTATCAATCTGCCGACATCGAGCTCAGATCGAGCCGACACGACTGCTGCGATTCAACCTTATCACGTGCATTCTGCATCTGTGAGCTCAAGTTTGGGATCTGGAGGTTCATATGTAAATGTTATCACACCGGTGGCCCAAGTCTCGCCTGAACAACAGCAGCAACAACAAGAGATTTCAAGTACATACACTACCATGGGTTCATCAACTCCTATGATTTCTCCCTTTTCAACATCGGCAAACCGAGGTGTGAGTCAGCGCGCTGGACCAAGCAGCGACGGAGGTCCAGCTGATAGCAGTCAATTTTCATCTAAAAGACCACGTGATACGTTCACCTCCAGCGACGAGGAGCAGAGTTCCGGAAAAAAGGCCCGAGTCTTGACTACGGAAGATTCCGACATGATTGCGGGATCCTCTGGGTCGACAAATGTGCAATCCCATCCACAGCATCAACGGTCGTCAGGATCTGAGAATGTCCACGAAGTTGAGCCGTTTATAAGTTCATCCTTCGGCGACAGTTCTCAAAACGACAATATATCAATTTCACTTCCTGAAATTCCAAGTGCTGTGTATGCAGCGATTGCAACTATATCGAGTGGAGATGCACTGGAGTCGAACGCCGGAGAGTCGGGATTATCGGTGGTATTAGGTGATAACACAGTGGTAAACGAGGTGTATGATGCATCGCATTCTGCCAGATACGAGGGATTATCGAGTGAGTGTAAAATTGAATGGATGTTGAAGAAACCCATTAAACAAAAAAACGCCTGATCTGGTTGAATTTGAATAGCTGTTTTTGTGGCGCATTTGAATACGGAAGATGTTTAGGCGCGCATTATGCCAAAATGCTATGATTGGTTTGCATTATTTTGATCTAACTGTTAAATGTCGCTAAACCCAACACACTCCCCAGTGTTACTAGGTACTGAGTTCTTGGATGCTTAAATGCTTACCTATTCTTTTATAGAGTGCTCTTATAGTTGCTCTTTAAATAGGTTCTTTCAAGAGCCAACTTGGAGGGTATTGTTAATATGATTTCTTGAACGTTTTCTTTTAGCTTTACATAGAAAAGTATGCCAGATTGTATTGATGGTTTTCAAGGTGCGCCAAGTGGACCGTATGCGGAGACCGAAAATCTGGAGGGCGGCGAAGAAGAAAGTCAAGACGAGTTGGTAGAGAGACAGGAGGCGTTTGATGAGGGGGAGAGGGAGGTCGAAGAAGAAACCGAAGAAGAGTGTCAAGTAATGGATGAGATGACGGGAGAGGAAGTGTCTGCTTCTGACAGGAATTACCAAGTGCAGGACATTGTAGGTAAGAAACTGCAAGTAACAAAATACAAAGTAAAATGGTACAATATCTAACTAATTTGAACAGAAAAGACAAAATAGCGGTCAACATTAAATATTTGATTTGATTTGAAATTGCAATATTTGAATTGCATTTTCTTGACTCACCCTGCTTTCAGCATTTTTAGTTAATTTAATTTACACAAGTGGAGCATGATGTGATAGAGCGATCCAAGTTTTATTCCATTTAAGTCGCAAATATAAGTGTTCATTAAATGTCTTCACTTATTTGGTGGCTCTTTTGTCATACACTATATGTAGCATTGGAAGTTAAATAGCATCTTTTTCTGCTTTATTGGTTGCCATTATTTATCATTAGTCAAGCGTCTGTAGCTCAGAGGAAAGGAAGTGAGATGCCTAAGCTACAGTAGCAGTTTCAACGCCGTCTTTAGCAGTAGTTTTGTTTATATTTGGTGGCTTTTTTCTTCTTCTTATGTTTAGAGCTGCTTTTTTTTTCGTTTTCTCACAATTGTTTGCGAAGCTCAGCTTCGCCACTGTGTAGAAGATTTGTCACTAAGTATCAATGAACGTAGTGAAGACACTTATTTAGTTTTTGTCTAGAGTCGATGAACGTTGTTCAGACTATTTTATAAAGGTCGCGATTAATTTTTTTTCAGGTAAAGCTTTTAGACTCAAAATTGATCTTTTATTTAGACTTGTTCGCGTTTTGACATTTGATTTTTTTAAGTTCCGTTCGTTTTCTGTGTTGAAAGGAAGGCAAATTTTACTATCGAAGGGCGAAAGTGTGAAAGCCACGAAAAATATAATCGACTTCTAGAGTCGAAAGTGGAATTTTGTTATCGAGTTTCCCGGCGAAATAAAAATTTTACCTATTGATTTAGTTTTCTCAAATTGGGGTTTTTATCGAAAAAAGCGTCAATCCAAAATTGTTCTCGGAATTCAAAGAGCTTCAAGGTCATCTATTTGTTCTTGAAATTCGAAATTTGAAATTTTTTCAAAAAATTAAATCTGTTTAATTACTTGCGTTCATTGACTTTTTTCCAGCTGTTTGTTGACTATGTTTTCTAAACCAAATTAGTTTTTTTAATTTGATTTCCGATTTGTTTTCATTTCAGTTCCTCTGTTACAAGGAAAACAAACTCTACTACCGAACAGTATAAATGTAAAAGTCACGAAAATGTGAAAGATTTCCAGATAAAAATCTTCAATTTTCTGATTTCTCAGCGGAGTTTCACTATTGATCCAGTGTTTTCTAATTAAGATAACACTAAAGAAAAAATGTTAAAGTAGCTCAGAACTTTTAAATCAACTTTTTTGGTTTCCTTGTTCTTCTTTACAACCATCTGTTGGCTAGGTTTTATTTATTACCCTTGAGATCAGCAAGGATAGTCCTACCGACTACTAGACTTTTTCTCTTACTTAATATTTTTTCCACAGAAGTCAATTTTGTAGGATTGGGAAACATGCTAAAATTAATTTAAAAAACCTTTTAGGCAAGGATCGTTTGAGGCAGTTTTGTTTTCATTGCGGATTTGTGGGTTTCTATCTAGCTTACGTTGGTTCATTTTCCGTTTTTCAAAATGCTATTTATTTTATCTGGTGCATGTTTTCGACATTTTATTTGGTGCATGTACTATTGGTTTTTTTTGGATTTCGACAGTTTTTACTAATATTGATAGTTCTTTTATTTGTAAAATTAACAAGTCCAATTTTGAATAATTGTCTTTTTTTTGTTTTTTTTTCGATGAACAAGTATGAAATTTTGAAGGTATAGTTTTTCGACTTTTTTCAAGTCGACTTTTCAAGTAATTTTTTCAACTCTAATAAAAAAAGAATTTCTCCTTTTCTTTTTACCCTTGTGATAAACTGGACTCGTGGTACCATGGTTCATAATGAATTCAAATTTATTAGGGTCTCCTGTACACTTAGCTGGGAGGTAAAAGAATACGCCCGGGACGCCACAGGTCTCGGGTTGGAATCTGACTAGGACCTGTTTTTTTTAACGGCTAATATTACGGTTCAAAAGGAATTCCGCCTATTATTTGTGTGCTCGATGTGTCAAAATTTCTTTTTTTTTCATTTTTTCTTTATCGGAATACTAAGTTTCGGCTTAATTTATATCGACTTAGTGGCCTCTTATTGCGCGAGTTCGCTCTGAGGGGAAAAGGGACATGAATGTTTTTTTTAGTAGCTTAGATTTTTTTTGATTTTTTGCGGCATGAAAGTTTTCTGCTCAGGTATTTTCGGCTTTGTTACGACATGGT
This sequence comes from Symsagittifera roscoffensis, assembly GCF_963678635.1. NCBI lineage: Eukaryota > Metazoa > Xenacoelomorpha > Acoela > Convolutidae > Symsagittifera > Symsagittifera roscoffensis. The sequence goes on from NC_087067.1 coordinate 17,634,037, forward strand.
TATGATAAATTTAAATTCAATCAACTATCTGGCGTAGAGGTGACATATTTGCTTGAGACCGCCTCTGTGTCTTAGCTTTGCAGGGCAATGTTTTTTGTTGTATCACAAGAGTTGCGAAGCTCCGCGTCGCCTCTGTTTTGAAAGATGAAAACAAATTCAATGGAAAAAATTGCCGAAGGCCCAGTAAATAGAACTCAAAAAGAATTTTTAAAGCACATTTTTTCGAGTTCACTTTTGGTTTATAATGACCGGATTCAACCATGAACTGTTTTTGAACTATTTGCGATTTGATGTTTGCTATGTTGTAAATTGTTTAGATGACGAAGAAACGGAAGAGGAAGAAGAAACCGAGGAAGATGAAAATGGAGAGATGGCTGACCAATATCACCACCACCAGCTCCAACCAGAAGAGGAAGATGACGACGACGATGATGATGATGACGTCATTTGTCTGAGTGACGGCGAGGAGAACGAACAGGAGGCTCAGTTTGCATCTTTGGAGCCAGAGGATATGCATAGCATGCACAATGTCAGTGGAGAGCACCAGCACGACTTAGGTAGTTTTCTATACTTTGACATAATATAATAAAACGCTCATAATATAATAAAAACGCTAATAAAAATGTATTTAGGCGGCATCGTTAAAATTATCAAAAAGTCTCATTGTGTCTCCTAGCGAAGGATGATGATCAATGCTTTCTATGGTAACAATAATGGGTTCCAAGCCTTGCTTTTTAACGCTTGTGATTAGCAAGCGTTATCAAACTGGAATATAGATTTTTTTTCCTAGTTAGCTAGTTTAACAAAATTAGTGGGATCACTTGCTGAATATGCAGTGACTTCTTTTCACGTCTCTTTTAACATCTTCCTAGTTGCTTCACTCTTGGCCTGGAGGTAGAGCAGCTGCCTTTGTACCCTAAGTTCTTGGGTTCGAGTCGTGGCCGGACCTCGTTTTTTTCAGTATCAAGGAAATTTAAAAAATGCATTGTTGGTTTTTCATTTGTTCGCTCAGGTTTTGTCGGCTTAATTGCCACAACGTATTTTGCTTGTGCTGTAGATAGTTTTCATTGTAGTTGCAAGTGCAAGTGTTGTTCATTCTGAGGGGAAAGGTTTTTAAAAAATCAAAAAATCTTTTTTTTTTTCGGTTCAGGTGGTTTCAGCTCAAAGATGGTTGGCTGAGTTGCTACATCACTGATTTTTCTTGTGCTGTAAACAACTTTCATTGTAGTTGCAAGTGCAGTTGAGTCTATTGTTGTTTAAGGTGGGACTTCAAACTTTTTTTGTAAATTCATACTTTTTTCGGCTCAACTTGTGTCTGCTCAAAGATTGTCGGCTTTTTTTCTTTTCGTAAATTTTGTTCCATTGTTGCTGATTTAAAATTGAAGTGTCTGGCATGTTTGACTGGAATGAACTTCTTTCGAGACATGAAAGTTTATTTGACCTAATTTTTTCAAAAATTTTCATTTTTTTGGGCTTATGTTTTCTTTTCTATGTTGGTTTTGTATCGCAAGTGATGCGAAGCTCCGCATCGCCTCTGTGCTAAGAGTCAATGAAATCATATAGGTCGTGATGATTTTTTTTGGATGGAAAGTCTTTAAATTCTCTACTAGCTACAGAAGGGCATTCATACATATTAGTGCGTTAGGTATATCTGATTTTTTGGATCAATTCAAGTTCAAATGATAAAAAGTAGACACATTTGCTCTCCAAATACGAACGAGGAAATGGCGCGAGAAACGTGATCGATTTCTAGCTTCTAAAGTAGATTTCATTTTCATCGGAATTTAAACTTCACCTATTAATCCATTTTTTGCAAATTGAGTTGATTTTATCCAAAAAGTGTCAATTACCACCATTGCTCGTGAAATTCAAAGATCTTTAAGGGCATGTATTTTTTGCTTTGAAATTCTAAAATAGAAGTTTTTTCAAAAAACAATTCAGTTTTTTGTTTCTTTGCGTTCATTGACTCTTTTCCAACAGCTGGCTGTTTTTTATTATACAAGTTTTGAAATGTATTAGTATGAGAACTTTACATTGCCTTGCCATTTTTTGAGTAATTTAATTTAAATTGCGATGAACATGATTTTTTGCTGATGCAGGAGACGACTTGGATCAAGACGAAATCAACGCCTATGATGAAGAGGAGTCCTCAATGCAGTCGGCTGGTCACGTGGACCACATGCTTGGCTCAGCTGCCGAGAGTGAAGTGGGTATCATTGTTTCGGCTGAACAGGGAAGACGACTGGAGTCCTCATTTGCTCAGCAAGCATCCTCACAGGTAGACACTTTCAATTTTCAATTTAAAGTTCGATAAAATCAGGATCTGTGCGTTTAGTTTAGTTGTTGTTTATGGCAGTCTCAGTCAGCGAACCAATTCTGTTTGGTATTATAGATCGGCTGGTTCTGTACCGTTGTCCCGCTGTGATTATTTTACATACGAAATTGTAAATGTTGGCACATTGATTAGTTTGAAACACATTTCCAGGACTAACTCAGTGAACCATTGGTTACCCGTAGTTTTCATTTGTGTGCAATGATGAAAAATTAGGAGCCGTAAGAACCTCGCCAAAGTTACTGTACCTATAAAAATATCGTGTGCTTCTCAGATTGAAACATACAACATCGAAGCGATGGAATCCTCATCGAATGCAGGCCAATCTGCCCTGATGGGTCAACAACAACAGAACAGCGACAGTGCAGTGTGGACGAAATCTCCGGATAGAATGCAGTTGCAACAGCAGCAGCAGGCTGTCAATCTGGAAACTGACAGCAGTGCTCCTCAGAGTCCCACCGCAGACGGGACTGAAGGAGCTGTGGTCACTTCCAGTAGTCATGGCGTAGACACCGATGTCTCGGACCAGCCGCAACTTAGGTAATATTATTGAAAGTTTGGAATTTCAAGGTTCATAGTTCATCAATAGGTCTAATGGAAATCGAAGCGGAAATTAATAATAAATTGTGGTTTTCTGAAAAAAAAACCTTTTAAAACTTTTCATTAGTTTATTGGACTGGTTTTAATTCGAATTAAAATTGAATTTTATTTATTTAAGTTCTGAATTTTTACATTTAATTGACCAAATAATTCTGGTTCATCATTGAGCACTGCAATTGTTCTTATTTAAGCCTATGTGATCTTGAGTCAATATTTTTGAAGATAATATCTAAATGAGTATTTCATTAGCTCAAGAAAAAATACTTCCTACCATTTTCGTTTTTATGCCTATGTCACAGCGGGTCAAGATTTGAAATTTATCATAGGTCCCTGGAGAACGTGGCCAGAAAGAGCGTGAGACAGGGACGACCGAGATTGAGGCGAAATTTGAACAACCAAATGGGCTCCTCTGGGTCCCCAGGAAAAGACCCGTCTGCTAGTTCCTAGATAAATCACGTGTGCTCAAAACTTATCATTTATGACCAGTCAAGGAAAGCGTTCTTGTAGTTAAAGAATCGCCTGTACTCGATTGATTTTTGCAAATGATGTTGACCTACAATTAGATGGTATCTTGAAACAGTTTTGTGTACATTGCACTACTTGAGATTGAGTTGGTACGTGATCCTGTAACTTCCTTAAAGCTGGATTACTTCTGTATCGAGGTGTTTTTAAATTGATGTTAGAATATTTTAAGTACTTTGTGCTATCTTTTTTTAGTTGACATCAAAGGCATTCGTTGGAATGAAGAAGAGCTTTGGATGAAAACTGACCAGGATTATGCGGTGATTACCCGAAGTTGAAATGCCCATACAAATATATAATCATTAAATATTATATCAATCGGAACAGTTTTTCAAAAAAGAGGGTATTATTGGAAGTTTTTGCCCAGATTGTTATCGACTTCGGCTAATACTGGCTGCATAAGCCTGGTGACTTAGCTCTTGTGAGATTGTTGAAATGATGCATTTTGTTGGTGGCTTGTTACCAATGTCGAATTATAGACCAAAATCTTGAAATGTTACATCAATTTCTTTTTGATTAAGTTTTGAAACATATTAGTCTTGATCAAAATCGGTTTTAATAAATGTCGATTTAAAAACATGGGCTCACATTACAAGTTTTATTCACGAACTGAAAGTTGTTTAAACGATTCTTTTAATTTCTTGTATTTGTGTTGCTTAACTTAATTTAACATTGAAATACTTTTTGTTCTCATACACAATTAGCTTGGTGGTTTCATTGCTTCTAAATGTCAGGTATGTTTTGAGCGTGTTTTCAATTCCGGATGTTAAAACCTCTGTTGAAAATTTAAAAAAAAAACGGACAAACTAGTAGATAGACAGGCCAGTAAACAGAAAAAAAATTTGTACACCAAAATACTGATTTTTTATGCACCAAAATATTGTTTTCAACGACTTAGTTTTCAATCATAATATCTCAAAAATGAATAGCAAGGTTTGAAATTTCGAAGAATTTTCGAAACATTGAATTTTTTTGAAAACCACGCTCCTTCAGTAATTTTAAGCTAAATTTTGTTCTGTCGGTTTTTGTCAAATAAGTTTGTATGCTTGTTGAGCGTACACTATGTAACACATCAATAATAAGTAATTTGAGATCGTCTTCGAGTAACCTTTTCGTCATCAGATGGCGTCATGATTAAACTTAAACCAGGCTTAATTACGAAAGAGTTTTGTACACACCGCATATAATGTTATCTGGATTCGCTAAGTACCAAATTGGGCTCTTTCCCCCCCCCCACCTCACACGAGCTTCAATTTATTAGTGTAACGAGTGGTTTTACGAGGTTAAGTATGAAGACCAAATATGTTTGTCGTAGCCTTATTAGTCTGTATGTAAATTTTCATAACCATTGGACAATGTGGTAAACAAATTTACATGTAACAATTCGCAGGTGGGGGGGGGGGAAGGAAAAAGAGCCCCAAATTGGCAGAAAATCGTCTCAAGATCGAAGTCGCTTGTTCATTTATCAGCGCTCTTTGGTCTGCGCGCGTCTTCAGATTTTCATTTGCACTTGAAATTTAGTTTTACCACAGCACGAATTGAAATGCTTATTTTCATTGCACCAGCGTAGCGTAGTGTGTTAACACTATTCAACTTTTTCCACCTATGTTGCATATAAAAGTGCTAGCACTTTTGGAGTATGAGGCTGCATTGGCACCAAGTTACCATAAGCGTTGACATTTGATTAGTAATAAGTTAAACCATTTGATGCTTTCTTAATTCATTAATGGAGGCGAGTAAAGCTAATTTGTTAAGAGCGAATAAAACTAATTTGTTTCTTACAACAGTATAAAAATTTAAATTCCATTTCAGAAACTTTCCAGCTAAATTTATTTCAAGATTTGTAAAATTCATATTTTACAGAATTTGGCTTTATACGTTCTAACTATTACATGCAAAGTTCCTTAAATTTAGTACACTGCAAATTATTGCATCCAAAGTTTGTGTTTTTGTGCATTTTGAAGCTCCTGAAATTTTTGCCGCGTTATCGCTTGTTTGCGAAGCTACAGCTTCGCCTCTGTGTAATAAATGGTCCTGCGAGTAATATTTGTCGTGCTATTAAACAGATTCACTAGTGAAAATATTTTCTTTTATATATATATATATATATATATATATATATATATATATATATATATATATATATATATTCGCAAAATCAAAAAATCTGAAGTCCGTGTATTATTACGAAGAATTTTTCTAACCTAAGTCGCAAAGAAAAGTGCTCATTTGGTGGCTTTATTGGTATATTTCATTTTAATTCTACTCAAGCCTATTTAAGCATAGGCAAGTTAAAAGCAGATGTTGTTGCTTTGTTTTTGGCTAGTGTTAGGGCCTGTTTGAAAAAAAAACAGGTAATATGAAAATGTATCGTTTTGTAGTTTTTTTTGGATTTTTTGCACTTTTCCCAGAAATTTCTTTTTTTTTCTCAAAAACTACTGTATTGTTTTTCAAAAACTGGTATCAATGAAAAAACTGGCTGCTCTTCTATGTGCCTGCTTATTTCGCTACTCTCTTTTCATTTTACCCACGTTCTACGGCCTTTGACAGTTTCAGTAGGGGGATTTTTGACCTAATTGTTTTGAATTATTTCCTTTTCTCAATTTTTAAAAGCACAATACTGCGATGGTTTCAATAAGATTATAAGCATGGGGATTTCTGTAGGAAACAATTATGGCCCGAATTAAGCCCATTTTTGACATTCGAGAAAATTTTTTAAAAACGACACTGCCAAATTGGGGATTAAGGCTATAAACGGAAGAATAAAACCAGTTATGTGAATCTTACCTGCGCAAGTTGCTATGAAAACTTCTTTTTATTCTTAAAAACTATTCTACTGATTCTGATGTTGATAGTTCATTCAAACGAACCTGGTGCTAAGATTTTCCTTGCGTAATCGTTCACCCAATATTTTTAGTAGAAATGCCAATTTGGACTTAAGGGAAAATCCATTTTTGAAATTTTTACTGTTTTTTGGAAATTTCATCATTATTCTCGGAAACTACTAGCTAAATCTGATACTAAGAGTTCAATCTAGAAATCAAGGCGTAGAAAAACTCCCTGTATAATTGGCTGTTCCCATGGTTTAGTAGAGAGAAGTTAATGGATTTAAGAAAAGTCAATTTTTTGGTTTTTGATCGTTTTTTGGAATCTTCGGTCTTTTTCAAAATTACCTAGCCAAATAATTCAATTGACAGCGAGTAGTAGTTCTCTCCTTTAAGTAAGCAGCCAAGTTCCGACTTAAGCAGAAAATTTTCTAGGGTTTTGCGTGAAGTCCGTTTTTTTTTGAAGTTTCGAAAATAAGGTATTTCCGTATCAGTGCAATATTTGATTTAAAATTTTAAAACAGGTACATCTAGCATCAGCTGGGCCACTAATTTACTTCCAAGTGACCGTTGCGCAGATGCGAGGACGTAAGTGACTTTCCTAAGCATCAGGTCGGAGGTTTAAATCCGGTACATGAAATAGTTTTTGTGCTCGAACTTTTCCTGCTTTATTTGTGACTAGTGTTGAAATTAGAATTAGAAGCAGTCGCGGAGCAGATTTGCGTCTAATCTTTAAATTGATATTGAAAAATTTTTCCTATGTGTATTTTTAATCTTTTCCTTATTTCAATTTGTTTTGCCTGTTGAGAGCTTTGTTTGAATTTTTTTCGCTTGTGCTTGCGAAGCGTACCTTTGCCTCTGTGTTGAAAATGGATTTACGATTTACCAAGTACTTCAAAAACATTTATTTATTTTCGATGGGCTATGTTTTATCGGCTGTTATTCTTTCGTTCTAACTTATATGCTTCTCTTAATGGCAGTGGCGCCCATCATGCTGTTTACTTGAAAGCATCCATTTAGCTCAAGTTTCTTGAAACAAGTGAAATTATTGATGCATTGAGAAAACAATCATCAGTAATCGTTACGTTTCCGTTTTTACCTAGTTTGTGATGGGCGTTGCTTCCTTGAAGTTAAACAACCGTGTTGAATAATTATAGTTTTATTTAAGATTTGAAAAAAATATATATATTTTTTTCAAGAATTATGATCGATGGCAACCAGAGCTAAACAACAAAAAAAACAACTTACTTTGCGCGGGCAGCCAGTGGCATCAATAAACCAAAACACAAATTAAAAATCATCATTAAAAAGTAAAATATAAAAATCAAGGGTATCACCGGTTTGAACAAAACCGGTTTTAGTTTTTGAAGAAGAAAAATCCAAAAAACTGGTAAAACTTCAAAAATTGGACATTTTCTTAGGACATGTTTTTTTTAAAACGCAGGTCATAGCCATTTCTTGTGCTGAAAAGATTCACACCACTGTTTTTTTTTCGGTTCGATCTTTCAGATTTAAATCAATTCAGGTTTGAATAGAAATTTATTCGGCAAATTAAACATAAGAACGATCATACAGTAAAAACACAGTACTGGTCTACTTAGTTCAAGTTGCCTGATGTCTCTATCAGTGCCCCTTTTATTACACTAACGATTAGCAAGCATTATCAAATCGGAATGCAGGTTAACAACTAGTTTAACAAAATCAGTTGAATCAATTGCTGCTGACATGCTCAATTTCATGGAATTTCAAGTTTTAACGGATGTTTTCAAGATCCACATAGCTGTTTTTTCTTTCGGTTATACTCTTCAGATTTAAATCAATTCAATTTTAAGTAGAAATTGATTCGGCAAATTAAACATAAGACAGTAAAAACACATTGCTGTTGTAATTAGTTTACGTTGCCTGATGTTTCCATCAATTACTCATTTATTACACCTGCGAAGCGAGTGTATTAGTACGAACTCTCTTTTTTTACTTGCGAAGCGAGTGTATTAGTTCGAAACTTCTTTTTCCAACCTAAGTCGCAAATCTTGGTGCCACTTTTGGGGCAACGTTTTTTCATAGCATGTGTTTTGACATTCGAATAGTAATAAGTTAACACAGTTGATCATCAAATGATTTATCAAATGAACCGAAAAAATTTGACGATTGTGTTCGTTTTTTAAACACTTTTTGTGTTTTCGAGAGCGATAAAATAAATCAAGTTGATTAAATATTTAACTGCTTATATCGCCGTTTACGCTATATCGATTGTTAATTGTGTTAAATTATCTAAAATGGCAGTCTATAAACCCCCATAACCTTATGAAAAACGATCGCAGGTGAAAACGATCAGGACACTAATATCTTTTGAAGGTTATACCAGAAATTCAATCAAAAATGGCTAGTTATTCAATAATTTGTTATGTTTGTCTTTTATTTGGTTCGGGCGGAGAAAGTTCACTTGGTTGATGTAGGCTTTTTTTCCCCGTGAGCAACTTTTCTCAAAAATCTGTGAAAATTTAACTTGATTTATTACTTAACTCAAACAGCTTGCAGGATCCTTCTCACATGAACGTAGTGAAGACACTTAAATAGGACGCGACGATTTTTTTTGTTCATTTTTCAAGAAAAATTCATAAAATTTGTTGACGCTCAAGTTGGATTTTCTGCGGTTTGATTTATTTGCAAGTTCAGTTCATTTTTGTGCTAAAAGAAGGCGAACTCAACTATAGATCAGAAAAAGTATAGAGGTCACGAAAATTTGATCGACTTTTAGTTTCGAAAATGGAGAGATTTCCCAGCGGAAAAAATTGTTAAGGATCCAGTTTTATCAAAGTGGTTAATTTTATCAAAAAGTGTCAAACTGTTAATTTAATCAAAGCAAACTCCTCTATCGAGTAGTAAGCGTTAAGTTCAAGAGAAACGTGGTCGACTTTAAGTTTCGATAGTGAATTTAATTTTTTATTTTCCCAGCGGAATTTTGATCCTGTTTTTTACACTAGCAAGCGTTGTGAATTAATGTGGCTCAAATTTTTTCCACGCAAATAAAAGTGCTCATTTGGTGGCCTTTTTGCTGTAATCACGATCTGTAGCATCATGATTTCCATAGCATATGCTCTCTGCTTTATTTGTGGCCGGTCGCTTAGCGACTATGGCATAGATGGAAAGACCTGATACTCCTAATCTACTGGTCGGAGGTTCAACGATGCACTTAACAATAGTTTTATTTACATTTTGTGGCATTTTTGCTTCGTGGAATTGGCAATTTATTGCATTTATAGCTGCATCATAGGTATTAGTCTTTCAATGGCCCGTGGCGCAGCTGCGAGATAGTGAGACTCGAACTTTCGAGCCCGCAGGTTCGAATCCGACACAGGTTTTAATAATTCGAGGCTTATTTCTCTTTTTTCCTGATATAACTTTGTAGAGCTGCTTTATGTTGTTTTCTCGATTGTGTTTTCCAAGTTCATCTTCCGATCCGTGTCTCAAATTGTGTTATTTTTATCAAAAATTTGTCAACCTTTCTCTTTTGTTGAAATTATGTTAGAATTTTTTTCCGTTCCTTCGAGTTCATTATTGAAGTACTGAAGTCCGATTGGTCGTAGACTCATTTCTATTGTTCATTTATTAATAGTTTGAGAGGAAATCATATTTTTGATCCAGAGTTTTGTTATGAAAATAACTAAGAGGTTACACTAACGTGCATTTTTTATTCAAGTGAACTAAAAATAAATTCAACTAATATTTAATGCTTGAAGTCAAAAACGTAATTTACGCTGCACGATGCAACTGCTGGTATCTCGAACTGCACAAAATATTATGATCTATTATTATAGCACAGTATGTCAGGAAGGAGCAATGGGTCGGCAAATAACTCTTGAACTATAGCTCCGCAGTTCGAAGCCTAGAGTCTTCTGTGCTGGAAAGTTAAGTTTGATGGAAAGCTCCTTTGTTGCCTTATAGATAATAATGTATTTGCTTTGCTTGATATCTTTTCATCTAGTTTATGCTCAAATACCCGCTAAAGGAGTATGGCAATGAACTTTTTTGCAGGAAATCTCCAAATATTGTGCCGTCAAAAAGGCGAAACAGACAGAGCATATTTTTTTCCGACTGAATGCCTCCATCTGTGCCTTAGTTAGTGATTTTCGACTCAAATTTATTTTAAAATGTTTCTTCCAATCCATCATTTCATCTAATATTGATAATTGTTCAGCTAATATTTTTATTCTTAACCAATATTCCTAATATAATCTTCCTTTTTATACAGCAATATTTTCTGCCGCGTTTGTTTTGCTGAATTTGAGGTTGCTGCTTGAGTGTCGCTGCTTATTTAAACAACCCGAGAAAAGTTTTGGTTTTATTTACCCGAAAATGTCTATTTTACGATAAGAATTGTTCAGTTCATGAGTGTTTTCGTTATATCCCCTTAAATGATGAAAATTGAAAATGAAATTTTTACTAAATTGGATCAATTTTTCTAATGAAGTAGCGAATGCGAATTAAACGACAATTAAATTCGCTTTTAGTCTCCTATTTGTGAGTTTTATGTGCAGAAGGGGCAAAAAATCCAGAAAAAATTCTGGTTTTATTTAATGAAAGTTCTTCGTGTTGGCCTGTCTCTATAATATCCTGCTTTTCGTTGTAATAGCGCTCCAATTTTGTAGTTCAAATTCATTTTCACGGAGGGGGGGGGGCTGTATAACCGAAAAGGTTAGCTGTCATTGAGTAGCTTAGCTGTCATGCTGGTACCGCTATCTCATACGCTGTTTAAATATCTTCTTAATCTTTGTCCCTAACAACCTTAAATTTATCTTCATCATTGAGGGGGATTAGTAAGATGTTATTTACTAGAATATCTGATGTTACTGTTCGTTTGTTTGTTTCTACAGCGTCTTCATACCGGGTTCGGTTTTTATACGCAATCAGAATGAAAAGAATAATCGACACAGTTTTGTTTTGGAGAATCTTGATTGATCCTTTTATTATTCGTGAACCACGATTACCTTTAGAAACGAGACCATTCATTACCTGTAAGGTACGATGATGTCATTCATTTGTACGACGTATTAGCCATTTTGCACTAACTAATCTTACTGCATCCCTATGCGTTGCGCACAGTATATTTTTACTTTTCCTAACTACATTCATGTCTAGTTTTTGACTTGTATATGTGATGTTTAGAACTTCGATAATAGTCACGACGATTTTGTTTTCTCGTTTATGGGGATTAATCTTAGAGTATATTTTTTTCAGATAAACATTAATTAATGGCGCCTGCTATGTCCAGTAAACGCAGATCTATGGCTGTTTGCATGGCCTGCTTCTCGGCCATACTTTTAGTAGTAGGATGTGTTGCCATCTTTTCCTTCCCTTTTGTCGTGGAGAGGGCGTACAATAAGGTGAGATATTTTTCAGCTCCGTTTGATTGATCGGACAATTCGAGTTTTTCAACCATTGCTATGGTTGCCTAAAATCATTAGATATCGACGAAGTAATAAGAAGTGAGTGCTATATGGAAGTAATCAATGTTTGCAGAGAGAAAAATCAAAAAGTTATCATTTTGCTTTAAATGCGGCTTAGATGTGATTCAAGGTTCCAATATTTTCCCCAAATCTTAATTTTAGCTTTCATGTTCACTTAAGAGTCGATGAACGTACTTCAGACTCTTATAAAGGTCCCGATGATTTTTTTTTCAGGAAAAATCTTAAAATTTGTTCAGGCTCATTAAAAAAAATTTTAAAAAAATTGTTGTATTTTATTACATTTAGTTTTTTCATGTTATTACTGCTCCATAGACTTTAAAAGGCAGTCGGAACATTCAGGGTTTTGTCCTGATACGAGCAGTTTGTTTGTGTTTGCTTGCGTTCATTGTTTCTTTTCCAACTGTGTTGGCTATGGTTTTTTAACTGAAATGAAATGCGAAAGAAGCTAGTAAAATACATTGCAGAAAGCTGATATTTTCTAAATATCATAAATTTAAAATGTTCATTAACCTTTTTTTAAAGATCTTTAATTTTAATTGTGCATTTCGGGAATATGGTTTTATACGCATCGAATAATATCAACCTTCTTATATTTTTTCAGAAAAGTTCCGAAAAATATATTGACGAACTGAGCTCAAAACTGATAAGATATTCGGCTACATTGCGCAAAGTTATGAGGTTTTGAAAATGGTCAGTTTGGGATAATTAACACCAGCAAAACTACCAATTTTCTATTTACGAGTGAGCGGCGTAATAATCTGTCTCAGAAATCATTCCAATATAATCAATGACTGCTAATTGCTCCAATTATTGCGTTAAAAGGCACATAATTTATTAAAATTTCATGCCTTTTCAGGGCATTTTGTCTTGAAGCGAGCCTCACACAGGCTAAAGCTTTAGTTTTAACGACGCAGCTGTTAGAAGTTAATTGAAGTAGTTTTTTTCATCATTTTTTTCATCACGTGATGTGTGGATCCGCTTTGCCTCTGTGTAAAATTATTTTTTGCAGCTGTCATAGCACTCTGCGAATTTCAAAAAATATGTATTCTTGGGAGTGCTATTTTGTCGGAAAAAAATATGGTTTTCCTGGGTCAAAAACAGAAGCTTTCAATGAGTTTTTAGTTTCTTCACTGTTGTAGGAAGCATCCCTGGTGAATGGGTCAGCTGTATTTGATATGTGGGTCAGCCCGAGCAATGACACGCCCCTCTACATGAACTATTATCTGTTCAACATCACCAACCCAGATGACGTAATACTCAAGGGAGCCAAGCCCATTCTCAACCAGACTGGGGTTATTGTATACAAGTACGTAATTAATGAAAAAACAAACATATCAATAAGTTTAAGCCGACAGAAACTAAAATTTTGCCTCGGCAAATTGCAACAACGAAAATTTGTGATTTATTTCTGGGAATTGCATGAAACTTTCTTCAATTAAATGTATTTTGCTGAATTTAAAAAAAAATCACACTACACGTCATATGTTTCCCTGTTTCCAGGCAGATACAGAACAAGTACAACGTGTCGTTCGGCAATGACTCTGCAGTTGTGTCATATCTGAATAACCATACCTACATATACGACCCAGAGAAGTCCCAGCTCAAAGAAGAGGACCTCATCACCACCGCCAACTTCTTTTTCTGGGTCAGTCGAATCTTTGGTCTGCAGCTCGTAAGGAATTAGAGTTTATGCAAGATTTGAAGCAGCATTTGCATTACCTTTTGGAAACTATTTGTTTTTTAAAAAACGCTTCTATTTCAAAGCTTTTTTTGATGACTAATCTAGCTAGCTTTCGTTGATGAAATAGTTTTCGTTTGAAGATTAAAGATGGACAAAGATTCGATGATGACATTATGACAAAGGTCTGGCTATTCTGTTTAAAAACCTTTGAATACTTGTTTTAGACGGTTTTAAATTCAATTCAAGACAACGAATTAATCATGTTAATGCTGACCCCAGCATTGAACATCAAGTTTGAAGACGAGAAAACTCGAAACGCAGTTTCCCCCTTCTATACGACCACTGTGCGCAACATACTGTGGGGAAGTGACGGAAATGAGTTCCTGGAAGTGCTGAAAAGTATAGTTGATGTTCCTACCCACGTTGGATTACAGGTTACAACTCTAATACTAGAGTGGGTCTTCAAAAAAGTTTCGCCTGTTTTTCAAGTGTCCAGTTTCGACAAGAATTCTCGGCAAAAATTGATTTTGAAATCTGAAAAAAGCTGTTTGATTTTGTTTTTTATTAAGCCGGTGCCGAAAGCCTTCTGGCCTCGTGTCTGACAAAATCAGATGCCCCAAAAAAGAGTTTCTATACTCTCTCTTAAATGGACGGGCTTTGAATAGCATTTTTTTTGTTTGCGTTGCAAGTTACTTTTTGTTGACAAGATCAACGGATCCAACGACGGAAATCACAGCATCTCTACTGGACTTAAGTCGGACAATGAAGATCGAGGAGAGCACACTGCGTGGAACGGGAACACCACCCTCTCTTACTGGAACACACTCGACTGTAACATGATCAACGGAACAGATGGCACCATTTTCCCCACATTCATGCAAAACACTCCTCGACTGTACATCTTCAGGTGAAAAAAAAGCATGTATTTTTTCGAAAAGCTTTGAAAATGAGCATTTTATACGGACCAAACGCAGTTTGATTTATTAGCAGTGAAGTTTGCATCCGGTTGAGCAATTATTATCTAGGTGAAATAGAAAAGTATAATTAATTTCTGCAAGATTGGACTAGTCTATAAATGATCTTGTCAGCTCAGTTTCCATTCTGGTTTTTTCCGCAATTTGTTAAAGTGGAATGCTTTTTAATGTTTTTATTTCTACCCTTTCTATACCTTACGATAGAATTTCGATTTAATTTTTTACTGAGTATTTTTCGGTTCTTTGTTTTCACAGAAGCTTTGTCGATTTAATTTCCGAATGAATTTAATTTCCGTCTTTTTGTAAGTGTGTGCTTGTACAGTGGCGCATATAAGAGAATTGCGAAGTTTTTATTGAAACTAAATTTCTCTATTAATTCGTTTGCTTTTCGGATATACTGCCCTTGCAATTAGCAAGGGTATTGCAGCTGAAATCTATAGAATTTTTTTCGGATTATAATTTTAGCTTGTAGGACTCATCCTCGGAATTACAACAGAACATACTTGTCTGCACTAACAGACACATTTTGAGCTTGATGTGATTTTGACCTTAATATCTTAATATCCGTTCTACTTGGCTTTTGTTCAACTTGATTCTAGTTATACCAACTCAGATGTTGTTTGATTTTTCAATGTTTTTGTTCCGACCTTTGAAAATGGGGAGGAACTTTGTATTCGAGTGCGTTTTGTTTTTTCTTTTTTCCATTTTTTTGTTTTCCACGCAAAATCAGGTATCTTAATTAATCATCGGACTGGGTCGAGTGATCTATCATATCAAAGCCCTTTAAGTCGTTATTCGAACTACATTAAAAAATTTCTCAATGTCGAGAAAAACCGGATTGAAGTTTTTGATTTTTGTTTTAATTTTAAGCGAGTGAGCAGGCTTTCATTAGCTGATTTATGCTTAATTTAAGCCTGGAAAATTTAGTTTTACTCAATTAAAGCTAGTTTTTGCGCCATCTTGGGAATCGAAAAGTTCGTAAAATTTTTGAAAAAAAAAATTGAAAAATCAAAAAACAACAATAATTTGAAAAAAAAAACAATAATTTGATATTTTCGTATGTTTTAAGACTATGGTCGGAACATTCTGGGCTATTTGCACAGTCATCGGCTATTCTCCTTTAAGATTGATTCGACTCAAATAGCTGTAGCCTGCGCTAAATTGAGTTAGTCGCCTTATATTGTGTCGTTTTAAGCCCTTAATTCTGTCGCTTATGTTATTTTTTACAAATTTATTATTTGAACAGAACATTTTATTCAAAAATAGATTGTCATTGAATGCTTTATAGTTTTTGTCATAGTTTTTTGGGCTAAGTATAATGAACGTTTCCGTTGTTATCGCTTGTTAGGTTTTGTTGCAATGGCAATTTAACGCTGGCAATTGTCTTTGTCGACATGCTTTCTGCAAAATAATTATCTGTGATATGAATATTCTGTTAGAGATCAGGTTGTTTTTCGATTTTTTGACACATAGACCTTCGTTACATGTTTTGTACTGCTTGCCATGCTATGTTTGTGATGTATGGTAAGTGGCGCGAAGCTCCGTTTCGCCTCGTGTGTTAAGTTCTTTTCAAATTCATTCGCTTAATGGAAGATAAGTTACGCTCTAAAGCAGGGTGGCGGCGGGTCCCATGTGATGAACTGGCCTTTTTTCGTTCCTTTTTTGAATTTGTTTTTTATATAAATCCATCTCTTTGCCGATTTTCAGGCCACTTTAGATGTCAACAGAGCTCGAACTTTGGAAAAAAATGGCTGCCCTCATGAATGTCCACAAATACCATATCTCTTTGAAAACGTCTTTTGTTGGTTCCGACCATTGAAAATGGAGAGGAACTTTGTTTCGGGTGTGTTTTAGTTTCTTTTTTTATTATTTACGCAAAATCAGGCTCCGCAATTGATCATCGGAATTGGTCGGGTGAAATGTCATGTTAAAGTCTTTTCAGTCGTGCTTTGAACTACATAAAAAAAAAAATTTCAAAATGTTTTCTCAGTGTCATTTGCGATTTTTGAAATTTGTGATTTTGGTCTAATTTCGGGCGAATAAAGTGAGTGAGCAGGCCTATTTTGTCTTTCAACAAAAAGCATTTACAACAAATAATCGGTATGGGTGAAAAGATATATCATGTGTAAACCCTTTCAGCCCTGATTGGACCTAAATTTTAAAATTTTGAAAAATTTGTCCCAGTGTCGAGAAAAATTGGTTTGAAATTTTTGAATTTTAGTCTAATTTCGAGCGAGTAAAGCACGCGATCAGGCTCATTTGGAAAGTATAAGTCGTGAAACTTTAGTCATTAGTGCCGAATATGCTTAATTTTCAGGTTTTCGTCAGATCCATGTGTCACACCACACATGAAAAAACGACATTAATTTCAGAATAAAGGGAAAAAAATTTTATGTAGCTTTTAAGAATATGGTCGGAACGGCTACAATTGTTTTTGGTTTTATTTGAAAAAAAAATTTAGATTATAAAATTTTTGTTAATTTCAACGTTGATGTCTCTTTTTTTCTCGAAAATCTAATTTTTCTATCACCCTGCTCTCAAACAACGAAGTTATTGACGTCTCTCTTTTTCTCGAAAATCTAATTTTTCTATCACCCTGCTCTCAAGCAACGGAAAGGTTTGGTTTGTAAAAAAAAAATTAGTTTATAAAATTTTTGTTAATTTCAACGTTGATGTCTCTTTTTTTCTCGAAAATCTAATTTTTCTATCACCCTGCTCTCAAACAACGAAATTTTTGATGTCTCTTTTTTTCTCGAAAATTTAATTTTTCTATCACCCTGCTCTCAAACAACGAAAAGGTTTGGTTTGTAAAAAAAATTTAGATTATAAAATTTTTGTTAATTTCAACGTTGATGTCTCTTTTTTTTTCTCGAAAATCTAATTTTTCTATCACCCTGCTCTCAAACAACGAAAAGGTTTGGTTTTTTTCAAACGGGTGCAAATCATAAAAATATTCTGGTAATTCAATTAGCTTTAAGTTTATACATTTTAACTTTGAAAATGTTCCAATGAGTTGTTTTTCTTTGGCCGTTTTTCTATTGCCTGTTGGCTCTGTTTTTAACACTTGGTCTCTTATTAGTCCGAATCTGTGCCGAAGTGCATTTATGACGAAAGAAGCGGACGAGGAGCTTGAAGGTGTGAGCACTCTGAAGTACAATGTACCGAAGGAGGTGTTCAATGTCAGTTTTGAGGAGAACAAAGGGTTCTGCACTGAAGATGGACCCTGTACTAATGGACTTCTCGATGCTTCTGCCTGCTATAGTAAGATCATACAACTGATGTTATGCTTTGTTAAACTTGGTGATTTTTCGGAAATAGGTTTTTAATCCGTTCGGAGTGAATGTTAATCGTTGATTGTTCGTTTAGTAATTGGTTACCTTAATTAAGTTGACCTCAAGCATTATTTTGAAATTTGTAGTAAAATGTGTTTGAAAATCTCATAAAATCTGTTCTAGCCGACCAAGTGCTGTCTATTTTTCCTCCGGATGCGCTCGTGCCTCTAAAACTCAGCGTGATCATTTCGAGTCCGCACTTCCTATACGCTGACAACAGTACAATCCACTCAGTGCGAGGTTTAAATCCAGTTCAGACTGAACACGAAACCTATATAAATGTACACATGGACACAGGCGTCGTGGTCAAAGCAGCGAAAAGACTCCAATTCAATACGATTCTGAGTCAGAATAAAGCTACTGATAAGTTGGACTGCCTGAAGAATTTGACTAAACATTGGAGTCAGCTGATGCCAATTTTTTGGGCCGAAGAGGTAAGCTGTGACGTAATCATTCACTTATTGATTTTTTTTGCATATCGATTTTCATTTAGTTTGATGGCAGATTATTCTTGTTGTATATATTTTTTCAGTAGCCTACATGCATAATAGTTATAATAAGCTTAAATGAATGAAAAAATGTTTGAGGTTCGGTCCCATATTTAATGCTTTTATTTTGATGATATGACGATTTTTTTGTTTTTATGACTCGGGCGTTACGTGAAACTTCCTAATGTTTTTATTTAAAATGTATTTATATTTCGATAATTCAGGTAGCGATATTGTAATATCAATATGGCCAATTAGTGTAAACCATCTACATCGCCATCAAATTTTTAATGAATCGTATGCTGACCTTTTATACTTGTCGTTCGTTTCAGGTGCTTCTTGCGGACGAAGACATCCTGGACAAAGTGAAGAGTGAGTTCATGATGCCCCAGACTGTGGTCTCGTATGCAAGCTACTCGGCCATAGCTATCGGCATCTTTCTCCTCCTTGTCTCTCTCTCCATCTTCATATGCTGTCCCAAACCACTCCAGGTGACACTCACTGTTCTATGACGTAATTGCTATTACAGTGTTCTATGACGTAATTGCTATACTTGGAAGAAAATCTGAAAGATATATTTTTGGTGGGGGCTATTTTCATGCGCGAAGGACCGAATGGGCGAAAAAACTCTGAGCGAAGGACCGAAAACGAAATTAGCCGCAAGTCAATTTAAAAAAAGCAATTGCCATTCAGTTAAATTAAGCAATTTTTGCTTCTTTCATAAAGAAACCCTTGAAATATAAAATTTGTTCCAATTCGGCGGTAGTCAGTGACAATTTGAAAATTCTGCATATTTCTGCCGTTTTTATATTCGGCCAATATCAATATTCAGGTCCCTGGAAATGTTCACTTTCTTTCCAAATTTTGGATTACTGAATTCTTATTGGCTAATTTTTTTTTCGCGCATTCGGTCCTTCGCGTATGAGGGATTTCACCGTATTTGGTGGGTCTAGGACAACAGGCCGACGGGACTTCAGGCCGAAGCTTGAACTTTACAAGCACCTTAAAACACTATTTTTTCATCTGTAAAACGTTGCTTTTCCAAAATTTAGGCAAGTTTAGTCCATCAAATGCGTTATTCATGACAATGCACCGCTTGGGATTGGCATCGGTTAATAACATCAGCCGGTTTTTGAAATGCCTAAATTATAAACATGAAAAACACTTTCAACCGTGTTTTATTTTTCAACTTTCCTAAACATCATTTGGAGGATTGAATTTTATGAAAACGACAATAACTAGTAAAGAAAGATCCTGAAATTCCAAAATTCTTCAATAAAATTTTCAAATTAATCATATTTCACAAGTTTATAAGAAAATAATCGGCTTGAAGTCCCTTATTTTACGATTCGGCTTGAAGTCCCGTCGGCTTGATGTCCGGCAGCCATATTTGGTTTGTCATGTTTTTTACCTTATGGCATGGCTTCATTCTTTTTCGATTTTTTAACCCAAAGAAAATTGCGTAAACTAGATAATAGTTTGTTATTCGATGCCAAATAAACAGGTAGTGAAAAAAAATCCGAATGTTTCAGGCAAAAAGAAAAGTTGGTATATTTAAGTAACTCTTTTTAAGTGTCAATGAGCGAAGCGAAGACAATTATTTAGGTCGAGTTGTTTTTTACCCTTTTTCCAGAAATTCTTATCAACCTCAATTATGATTTCCATGGTTTCACGTTGATTTCTCATGAAGCTCAATTCAAATTATTCTTTTGCTAAAAGAAAGTCAAATTTCGGCTCTCCAACAACATAATTGCAAATGGCTCGAAAAACTTAAATTACTTGAAGTTTCACAAACTGGACTTTTCCGAAATCCCAATACTCGGCTTTAAAGTTTTTTTGTTAGAGTTAATCGGCTGAGTGGCATCATATTGCATCGGTGGCCGAGTGAAACAAGTTGCTTATGCGTGTGAAGTTTTTTGAAGGGGTAATTCAAAATATTTTGAAAGTTATCATGTTTTTTATGCAATGTTTTTTAAACATTTTTGAAAAAAAAAACCATTTTTTAAAGTTTTTTTTTCTGTTTGATTTGTATTTTCATTTGCTGCTAATCATAGTCTTAATTTTTTGTATAGCAAGCAAGCGAAGCTCCTCTTTAAAAGTTTTCTTTTTTTTGTTCCGATCGTTAAAGAGCACTGAATTATTACATGCAATAATTGTGATCGCGATTAGCAAGCGTTATCAATTCGGAACGTAAACTTATTCTTGTTAACAACTTGTCCTATAAAATCACCAAATACTTATCTCAAATCAGCATTTTCCTCAACCAATGGATATACCTTGAGCATTTTTTCATTTAAATTACCTACTCTATTAAAATTTTGTTTTCTACGTTGTTTTTAGTTTTATTCAAATTCGATTTAGTCTTGGCTCTGCTGGTGTCTGCTCAAAATTTTCGGCTTTAATACTGTTTTTTTTCTATGCTAATATAACTTTCAATTTTCTTTTTCGCCGTGTTTTTTTTTGTAAAATGAATTCATTCAAGGAAAAGTTATGAAAGTAAAAATAGATCTAGCTGTTGTCGACATTTTCAAAACTTTTTTCGACATAGCAGCTTTTGTCTCAATTTCAGTCTACTCTTTATCTTAGTGTTTGTGTTTTATCGCAATTGGTGTGAATTTTGGTCGACTTCGTTACCGCAGAACAGGCGCGGATCTAGGAATTTCTCGAGGGAGGGGGGGCTTATTTTCAAAAAAAAATTGAAAATTTTTTCGACTTTTTGTTTAGGCCGACCAAATTGATTTTCTGAGCTCTCCCAAAGCACTACAAAGGCCCTAATTCGACCAAATTTTCTGCGACGCAGGCAAATTTTGAAAAAAAAACAGGCCAGAAAAAGAATTTTAAGGCACTTTTTGGGAAATTTTGACCAAAAAATCGCGTTTTTTCGGCGCGCGCTTTTCTTTAAAATTAGTATATATTGGCGCCAAAGGAGCCCTTAGAAAAATTTTAGGGTCCGTCAGCCGAAAATGGATATCTCAAAATAGTACAAAGGGGGACCCTTTTGGGTCGGCATAGGGTCGAAAATTTGCGTTATAGAAATCGGGTACTTCAGTAGCTTGAGCAGTTCTCAATTTAAAATATATAATCGACATGAAAAAAGAGTTGTTTGCTCTTCTTTCAGATTAACAATTTGTTAATTAAAATCTTTGAGTCATTTTATAGCTTATTTTTAATTGGCTCAGCGTCCTAATCTTCAGGTATGACCCGGGGTAACGCCCATGTCTGGCGCGTGAAGGTCCACGGTTCAAATCGGGCCAAATAACAATTTCGACTTGAAAAACTTATCGTTGTCTCCCATTTTTTGTCGGCCTTGTCGCCGCGGCATGGAATCTTCTGGCGATACAATCAATTTTCATTATAATCCAAGATACTTTTGCTATGCTGCGCTGTTATTTTACAGGCAGTAGAGTTCCAAAAAAATTTGCTGAAGCTTTTAATATTCATTCTTCTCTCAGTCATAAAAAAGCAATGAATGGAGCCATCTTATGTTGTGACATTGCCATAATTCAATGTTTCATCATTTCTTACAGTAGCGAGTTAATGAGCGTAGTGCTTTGGTATAATCTTCTTTTTTTTCAGCCTAACTCGCGAATTAAAGTGCTCATTTGGTAGCACTTCTGCTAAAATCACCATCTGTAGCATTGGAAGTTTCTTCACTGTTGATTCGTGGCTTTCTGTTTATTCATAGCATCTGAAATTTCATAACGTCTGCTTGATTTATGTCTAATATTTACTGAGCATTAAGCGTAGGGATGGGTTGAGACTCCAAATGATGAGGTCGCAGGATTGAATCCGATACAAAGCAAAAGTCTTACTAAAAGAGGCTAATTTCTCTTTTTTATTTCTTTTTTATAGAGCTGCTTTTCTAAGAGTCCATGAACGTTGTTCAGAATCTTTTATAGGTCGCGATGATTTTTTTTTGCAGGAAAATTGTTTAAGAGTCATGAACCTAGTGGTACTCTTATATAGGTCTTAGTGATTTTTTTTCAGGAAAAGAAATTTGTTCACGCTCAATTTTAATTTTTAGCGGTTTGACTTGTGATTTCTTTTTAAGTTTAGTGCATTTCCATGTTAAAGTAAAATTTCCCAGCGAAGTAAAATTTTCTATCATTGATCAAGTTTCCTCAAATTGGTGTAAATTTAACAAAAAGGTGTTCATCATAAATTGTTCTACAACTTCAAAGAGCTTTAAAGCCTTCTTTTTTTTCTTGGAAGTTAAAAAGTTGAATGTTTTTGGGAAAAAAACAAGTCAGTTGTTTTTTCAGTTGACTTGCGTTCATTACTCTTTTCCAACTGTCAGTTGGCTATGTTAAAATTAATTGAAGCTCAAATATGCTTTTTCGCGGTATGACTTTTGATTTCCTTTTCAAGTTCAATTATTTTCTTTGTTAAAATGAAGGAAAATTCCACTATCGAACAGCAAAAATGTAAAGGTCACGAAAAAGTGGAATTTAATTTACATATTTCTCAGCGGAATAAAAAAATTACGTTTTGATCCAGTTTTCTTAAATTGGTCAATCTGAAATTTAAAAAAATCAATCATAAATTGTGCAAGAATTGAAAAAGCGTCGATTTTTGTCTTAGAAATTCCAAAGTTGAATTTAAAAAATTCAGTTTTGTTCTTTTTACTTGCTTCATTGACTCTTTTCGAAGTCTTTCTTGGCTATTTCATCAACTATGTCAACCTTTTCAGTTTTTCGCAGCTTTTCTTTTCCTTCAACCTGACGTTTAAAGCAGCTTTTTTTTCCTTCAACCTGAAGTATTTTCTTTTCCTTCAACATGAAGTATTGAGCTGCGTTTGCAAGAAAACTGAAAGACTGCAGTGAGTGCTGCCTTTGAGTCTCCTCAGTAAATATGCATATCAGGTTTTGACATGAAACATGAATTTGAAGCGTCTGCGAATGCTTTCGAACGCGTTTTTGTCCTGAGGAGGTCGTAAGTTTCCCTGAAATAGACGAATATACGTGCAAAGTATCCATGTCGACTCTCTTAATTTCTTAGTTTTTATCTTTACTTACCGTTCGTATCACCTTGCAAGATTTTTCTCCACACTCACCCTTTCCCCCTCCCCAAATACGGCCTTAAATTCTGAACTGTTTCAAAAACGAAACCAATGAACTTCTTTTAAACCACTGGTTAAACGAAACTAACCATTTTTTTTAGATTTTCAAAACCGAGACGAAGTCTCCTTTCCTCTTTTGTTCTAACATATTTTAAACCTAGCTTAATAAAACAGCCATACAAAGTAACTAACGAAGTTCCTTGCCCAAGCTTCACCCTCTAAAGATATTTGTATTCCTCCACCCAATCTTGTCCCCAGAACAATCCTTCTCCATAAATACCCGCTGTAAGCTATCCCAACTCCTTTTAAAAACACTTAATTTCCCGACTAGACACCTACCTTTTCCCTCTATGCCTAACCTGCTCCCTTACATCCACACTACGTGCCACTTTTTCAACTGTCCCCAAAACCCCTCCCTACTTACCCCTGCACCCTGCAGACCTCGAGATGGACAAGTATAACCCGACTCCGGGCGAAAACAACAGCATCTACAACAACTTCGTGGGTATCCTGGAATTTGCTTTTGAAAAATCATGAAGTTTTTAAATGATTTGTATTGATTTTTCTAATTTAGTTTTCATTTAAACAAATCGCATTTATCTTTTTTTTTAATGTGCTAACTTTATCATATTTTTTTTTTCAACTAAAATTCAGGTCTCGTCAAAATAGCGATAAATTCTATTTGTGCAAATGGAAGTCAAAATAAAAGGAATTCAATAAACAAATCAGTTAAGACTGTATATAATATAGAAGATTGAGTTCCCAGGATGAAAAATGTAATTTTAAGGGATTTTAACTGAGGGGGATTTAGTCCTTTGAGAGATTGTATCCTGTGGATTTGTCCTGGGTGATTCAGTCCTCAACTCCTAATTCCAACGCATTTAAAAACTCATTCCAAATTGAATGGAAGCAGACTAATATGCCTCAATAATTTCCTGCTAGATTCTAATTTTACTTTAGTTGTTAAGAGTCGATGAACGTAGTTCAGACTCTTATATAGGTCGTGATGATTTTTTTCCGTTTTTTTGCGAAAAGTCTTAACATGCTCTAATAACACAAGAAGTGCATTCATATTTATAAAAACTTATATGAATGCTCTTTGGCATATAAAGCACTATACGTCCTTAAATTCTGAACTGTTTCAAAAACGAAACCAATGAACTTCTTTTTAACTACTTTTTAAACGAAACTAACCATTTTTTTAGATTTTCAAAACCGAGACGAAGTCTCCTTTCCTCCTTTGTTCTAACATATTTTAAACCTAGTTTAAAACAGCCATACAAAGTAACTAACCAAGTTTCTTGCCGAAGCTTCACCCTCTAAAGAAGTTTGTATTCCTCCACCCAATCTTGTCCCCTCCGAACAATCCTTCTCCATAAATACCCGCTGTAAGCTATCCCAACTCCTTTTAAAAACACTTAATTTCCCGACTAGACACCTACCTTTTCCCTTTATGTCTAACCCGCTCCCTTACATCCACACTACGTGCCACTTTTTCAACTGTCCCCAAAACCCCTCCCTACTTACCCCTGCACCCTGCAGACCTCGAGATGGACAAGTATAACCCGACTCCGGGCGAAAACAACAGCATCTACAACAACTTCGTGGGTATCCTGGAATTTGCTTTTGAAAAATCATGAAGTTTTTAAATGATTTGTATTGATTTTTCTAATTTAGTTTTCATTTAAACAAATCGCATTTATCTTTTTTTTTAATGTGCTAACTTTATCATATTTTTTTTTTCAACTAAAATTCAGGTCTCGTCAAAATAGCGATAAATTCTATTTGTGCAAATGGAAGTCAAAATAAAAGGAATTCAATAAACAAATCAGTTAAGACTGTATATAATATAGAAGATTGAGTTCCCAGGATGAAAAATGTAATTTTAAGGGATTTTAACTGAGGGGGATTTAGTCCTTTGAGAGATTGTATCCTGTGGATTTGTCCTGGGTGATTCAGTCCTCAACTCCTAATTCCAACGCATTTAAAAACTCATTCCAAATTGAATGGAAGCAGACTAATATGCCTCAATAATTTCCTGCTAGATTCTAATTTTACTTTAGTTGTTAAGAGTCGATGAACGTAGTTCAGACTCTTATATAGGTCGTGATGATTTTTTTCCGTTTTTTTTGCGAAAAGTCTTAACATGCTCTAATAACACAAGAAGTGCATTCATATTTATAGAAACTTATATGAATGCTCTTTGGCATATAAAGCACTATACGTCCTTAAATTCTGAACTGTTTCAAAAACGAAACCAATGAACTTCTTTTTAACTACTTTTTAAACGAAACTAACCATTTTTTTAGATTTTCAAAACCGAGACGAAGTCTCCTTTCCTCCTTTGTTCTAACATATTTTAAACCTAGTTTAAAACAGCCATACAAAGTAACTAACCAAGTTTCTTGCCGAAGCTTCACCCTCTAAAGAAGTTTGTATTCCTCCACCCAATCTTGTCCCCTCCGAACAATCCTTCTCCATAAATACCCGCTGTAAGCTATCCCAACTCCTTTTAAAAACACTTAATTTCCCGACTAGACACCTACCTTTTCCCTCTATGTCTAACCCGCTCCCTTACATCCACACTACGTGTCACTTTTTCAACTGTCCCCAAAACCCCTCCCTACTTACCCCTGCACCCTGCAGACCTCGAGATGGACAAGTATAACCCGACTCCGGGCGAAAACAACAGCAACTACAACAACTTCGTGGGTATCCTGGAATTTGCTTTTGAAAAATCATGAAGTTTTTAAATGATTTGTATTGATTTTTCTAATTTAGTTTTCATTTAAACAAATCGCATTTATCTTTTTTTTAATATGCTAACTTTATCATATTTTTTTTTCAACTAAAATTCAGTTCTCGTCAAAATAGCGATAAATTCTATTTGTGCAAATGGAAGTCAAAATAAAAGGAATTCAATAAACAAATCAGTTAAGACTGTATATAATATAGAAGATTGAGTTCCCAGGATGAAAAATGTAATTTTAAGGGATTTTAACTGAGGGGGATTTAGTCCTTTGAGAGATTGTATCCTGTGGATTTGTCCTGGGTGATTCAGTCCTCAACTCCTAATTCCAACGCATTTAAAAACTCATTCCAAATTGAATGGAAGCAGACTAATATGCCTCAATAATTTCCTGCTAGATTCTAATTTTACTTTAGTTGTTTAGAGTCGATGAACGTAGTTCAGACTCTTATATAGGTCGTGATGATTTTTTTCCGTTTTTTTTTGCGAAAAGTCTTAACATGCTCTAATAACACAAGAAGTGCATTCATATTTATAAAAACTTATATGAATGCTCTTTGGCATATAAAGCACTATACGTCCTTAAATTCTGAACTGTTTCAGAAACGAAACCAATGAACTTCTTTTTAACTACTTTTTAAACGAAACTAACCATTTTTTTAGATTTTCAAAACCGAGACGAAGTCTCCTTTCCTCCTTTGTTCTAACATATTTTAAACCTAGTTTAAAACAGCCATACAAAGTAACTAACCAAGTTTTTTGCCGAAGCTTCACCCTCTAAAGAAGTTTGTATTCCTCCACCCAATCTTGTCCCCTCCGAACAATCCTTCTCCATAAATACCCGCTGTAAGCTATCCCAACTCCTTTTAAAAACACTTAATTTCCCGACTAGACACCTACCTTTTCCCTCTATGTCTAACCCGCTCCCTTACATCCACACTACGTGCCACTTTTTCAACTGTCCCCAAAACCCCTCCCTACTTACCCCTGCACCCTGCAGACCTCGAGATGGACAAGTATAACCCGACTCCGGGCGAAAACAACAGCAACTACAACAACTTCGTGGGTATCCTGGAATTTGCTTTTGAAAAATCATGAAGTTTTTAAATGATTTGTATTGATTTTTCTAATTTAGTTTTCATTTAAACAAATCGCATTTATCTTTTTTTTTAATGTGCTAACTTTATCATATTTTTTTTTCAACTAAAATTCAGGTCTCGTCAAAATAGCGATAAATTCTATTTGTGCAAATGGAAGTCAAAATAAAAGGAATTCAATAAACAAATCAGTTAAGACTGTATATAATATAGAAGATTGAGTTCCCAGGATGAAAAATGTAATTTTAAGGGATTTTAACTGAGGGGGATTTAGTCCTTTGAGAGATTGTATCCTGTGGATTTGTCCTGGGTGATTCAGTCCTCAACTCCTAATTCCAACGCATTTAAAAACTCGTTCCAAATTGAATGGAAGCAGACTAATATGCCTCAATAATTTCCTGCTAGATTCTAATTTTACTTTAGTTGTTAAGAGTCGATGAACGTAGTTCAGACTCTTATATAGGTCGTGATGATTTTTTTCCGTTTTTTTGCGAAAAGTCTTAACATGCTCTAATAACACAAGAAGTGCATTCATATTTATAAAAAATTTATATGAATGCTCTTTGGCATATAAAGCATTTTTTGAGGTCAACTCAAGTTCATTTGCTAGTAGTTTGGCAAAAAGTACTCTCCAATTTTACAAGCTGAAATGGTGCGAAAAAACGTGATCGATTTCTTGTTTCGAAAGTGGAATTTAATTTAGATTTCCCAGCTGATATAACTTCTCCGAATAATCCAGTTTTCTCAAATTGGGTAAGTTTTATCTAAAAATTGTCAATTTTTTATTGCTCTTGAAATTCAAAGAGCTTCAAGGGATATTTTTTGTTTGAAGTTCGAAAGTTGAAGTTTTTTCGAAAAAAGCCAAAATTTTGTTTTGCGTTCATTGTCTTTTTTCCGCTGTTATAGGATGACGTTATTTGAGCTCTGTACTGAACAGAAAGAAAAACAAAATTGCATAAGGACGCATTTCAAGATTTTTACTTTAAGAAAACAAAAATGACAATTATTTTGGTTCATTAAGATTCAATAAATCCATGTAAGCAAACTCTCTCAATGGCAAAAGTTAAATAACTATTCGTTTTGACCACTGAAGATGAGAAACTATTTGATTTATGCGTGAAATCATGAATAATCAGGCCACTTAAAAGCGTCGTTTCTGTTCTACGAAACGATCCTGATTCGTCATTTTTAAAGTTAATTGACACAAGAAATTTTGGTGATTATTTTACTATTCATTCTTAATGAAAATTGTTAATTATCAATTTTGTTTGTGCTTTTTTCTCTTGTAAATCGTAAATTTAAAGTTTTCTATTTTTTGCTTCCTTGTTTTTCAACACTTTCAACTTTCTGTTGGCTATGTTTTTCAATTAAGGTCAAGGGAATAGCATAGAAAAAAATATTCAAAAAATTATTTTGTAATTTAGGATTGCGGAGTGGTCGAGAAACCGTTAGATGTGTCAGGTATTTGACTCATTCTTTCCTGTTGTAAATCTGTTAATATCTGAAAAAGTTTTGTCGTTCTTTTTCAGAAGTTTTTCTCAAATTCCCTTGAACTTTTTTTTTCAAAGAATATAATCTTAGATATTCTGATGTTAATTCCTTATTCGCCAGTGTTTTTACTTCTTGGTTAAAATTTTCTTTGTTAGTCCAGAATGTTGTTTTCTTTCGCTTTCTAATAAAACGCTTATGAATGACCTGACGGCTATTTGTTATTTATTAAATTGAAGTGAGTCAAAGATATCTGAAAAGTTTATAAGTTTGGTAGATTTGACTGTATTTGTGCGTTTTAGCATCTGTTTGTTGACCTGGATACTGACAATCCGATCGGCGGAGAACGAGATATTCTGATTGGCAGATCGTCCAGTGTGAAATCAGGTCAGAGCCAACCAGAAGACACTGGATCCGAGTCGTGAGTGCTAACCAACATCACAAAACGACACTGCATTGATAAACTTATCGGATTATATCGATTCCATCGAAGCTATACATGGCCTGATGATTTGAGTGGTTCATTCATATCAAAGTTTATATTTACTACAAAAGTAAACCACGAAAAGTTTTTTGAAAATATACCATAAACAGAGCTAAGAGGTGTCTAATTCTCAAATATTCATTCTTTTGCTGATTAAGGTTATTCGTATTCTTTGTGAGTGCTCTTATTATCAATTTCAAACATCTAGGTCTCAAAGATCTTAATTTTGTAAAGAGAAAATTTTGCAGATATTAGTTTTATCCTGGTCGTTTTCGCTCGATATTTTAACGAATGAAAGGTCATCTCAGAAAGTTTCTTCGTACAATACTTGTTTAGAGAATTTTGTAAACTTAAGAGCTCAAGTTTTGAGTACAACATGAGTTCATGTTTTGTTTGATGCAGTTGGAGTCTTGTAGATAGATTAGTTATTTAAAGGCAATCACTTCACTTCATTCAAATTGAATAAGAAAATGACTTGACATAGTTTTTCTCTGGAACGACAGCGACGCTCAAATGTTGCAGAAGTGAGTGAAGTGCTTATTTTAAAAGCTGTTTTCGCTTTGTAGATTTCAATTAGTAAAAAAAACCTATTTTAATCTGTAGTATAAACTTTTGTCCTAATTCCTTCAATAGATAATATCTTGATAATCAAATAAAAATTATCCAGTGATGATTTTCATTTTTATTGTCATTAGAGGAGATTCAAGGGTTAATTTCACAATGAAAAAAATAAGAGTTAATATAAAATTTGTTTTATGCAATTTCGAATTCAAAATACCTGAAGTATATTTCGGCGATTTTTTTTTTCATTTCAGTCGGAATTCTGGACTCTATTCGTGGATATTTTATAATTAATGCACCACTACCTTAATGTTGAAGCAAGAAAACGAGCACATTAAATGGACGAAGCTTGGCGTGATCAAAGTTGCGCTAACTAATTTGTTTGGCGTATTTGCTGACTGTATACCAAGCTCTAAGAAACAAATGTGAGAATCAATCTGTTTTGTGACTTCCGATGATTCGATACTCATGAGAAGAGCTCTTGTTACACGTGCAATAGCAAGTGTCTTGTAATCGGGAATTAGACTTTTTGCCCTTAAGCAACTTTCTTACAAATCTTAAGAAATCGAACTTGCTAGCAAACACTTTTTTTATAGGTCGTGGTGATTATTTGCTCGTTTTTTCCAGGAAAAAGTCATGAATGAAGTTTGTATACACTCAAATTTGATTTTTTTGCTGATGGATTTTTGTATTTTTTTCATGTTAGCTTCAATTCTTTCTGAAAGGAAGGCAAACTCCACTTAGCAGAAGGGTAAATGTCACGAAAAAAACCTGATCGACTTCTAGTTTCGAAAGTGGATTTTAGTTTTCAGATCTACCAGCGAAAAAATTTACCCATTGATCCAGTTTTCTCGAATTGGATTACTTTTTTCAAAAAAAGTTTCAATCATAAATTGTTTTTAAAATTCAAAGAGCTTGAAAGGCCATATATTTTTTGTGTGAAATTCACAAGTTATTATGCCAGTTTTTTCATTATATTCAATTGTTGTCCAAATAATTTCTTTAGATTCCTTTGTGTCATAGGCAAAAGCTTGGTGTTTTGTGATAGAAGCCTGGAAGATTAGTATAAGATTTGAAAGTTGAAGCTATTAATCGCTAGTGGTTATGTGGTAGACTACGAAAAGGCAGGGTGTGAGTTCATTCCCCTAGTATGCGAATTTAACTGTTCCGATTTTTTATTTTCCGATTAATTTCCTAATTCTTTCAAAAAAATTCAAGAGCCTTGCCTATTTTTGCTCTCTTCCGAATGTTTTTTTTGTGTAAACGAATCTTCCATGCGTTTTGGGGGAACCCGGTGACAGCGAAAGAAGTTTTTGCATTAAATAGCTGATCTCTTGACGCATAGACGTTTGTGTCCTAGACTTTAGTGATCTTGACAATAGTTTTTTTTCTTTTAGCAGATGACCTTAAATGCTGCACCGTTGATCCCGTTCATTTACTAACTGATTTTTGGGCTGTTATAACTGATAAAAATTTGCTGCCTTTTCATCCCGAGAAGTGTAAAATACTTTCGTTCTTTAACTACTATCCTATCACAACTCTCTACATCGATCGATAATAATTGCTCGATTGCGTTCAAAGTTAAAAGGACCGTGTTTTAATTTTTTCTTCAGGCCTAAATTGGTAAATTCATATTGAAAGCAACTTTTCTAGCTGTTTTAAAAAAAATTTCTTGCTCAAAAGAAGTGTCCCTAAACATGTCTCCAGATCCGTAAGATTTGGTCAGTAAAATGCTTCTTAAATTTGATTTCCGAACAAAACTGATCTCATCAAGTTAAATCCTTTCAATAAACGATGCAATAAATGGATTGGGATGTCTGGCGAATATAATTTGTCACTACTGAGCTTGAAAACTTTTCCGGCTTTTATAAACTCGAAATTATTGACTTGTTGTTTTTTCATGGTCTCTTCCACGGGAAGTACGATGTAAATATTTTCTATTACGTTACTCTTTCAGATCAGTTTTCCTCACTCCGGAGCTCTGACAACTACTTGTTCAATATTAAGAAACGGAACTATTTCAAGAGCAATTTTTTTATCGGGTTGTCATCTTAGTCAACCATCTCAAGATTGATCCTCGATGTCTTTATTTTGAAAGGTAAAAAAGTTCATGTGTTCTACAGGAAATCGTTGATGACTTTTATTTTACTTGGGCAGCAAAATCTAACTGCTTTGATTCTCGATCCTATTTTTGAAAACTTTCTTCACCTTTTTTTCAAAATTTCTCAAGGGGCAAATCAAACCCTTCTGTTTCTCTCTATTCGCAATTATTTGTTTGATCTGATCTAATGTCCTTTAATGCTTGATGTTTGCATTTGTTTGATTTTTTGTTATTTAAATGCTGTATACTAAATGACCATAGAAGAGTCAAAGTGAGAAAAAAAAATCCATTAGTGAAATCATTGGTTCCAAGATCAAAAGTTCGAAAGGTTGGACAAAAGTTTTAGCAATTCAAAAATGTCAAAATTAAAAAAGTGAAAACGGATAAAATAGGGCAAAGTTGAATTGGCTCAACTCAGTTTGATTAAAAGGGAACAAGACAGCGTGATTACATCGATCTTTTTACCGTATGCAAAAGGGGTGGAGCTCAATTTCAATTTTTCTACAAATAAGTTTAACTCTTACTGCTAAATTTTTTCTTACTATTTTTACTGCTCTGCATAAGTTCAACTTTTACTGCTAAAAAATTTACTGCTTTGCAATATAAACTTGTGAGAATTTATGAGGAATAACTTTAATTTGTTAAAGCTGCTGAACCCTTTTAAGAAACAGACTTTTACTCGGGTCATTGGCCGCAATTAATTCGGAAAGATTTTTGTCAA
The DNA here is from genome assembly GCF_963678635.1 of Symsagittifera roscoffensis. Lineage (NCBI taxonomy): Eukaryota > Metazoa > Xenacoelomorpha > Acoela > Convolutidae > Symsagittifera > Symsagittifera roscoffensis. The sequence continues at coordinate 17,666,519 of NC_087067.1, forward strand.
CTTCACTTATAGCCATTTTGTATAACGGGACACATTTTTGCACTCAGGATTTTGGCATTTTTCTGTCCATCCTAAAAACTAACGATGAGCTTTGGATTTGATGGGTGCAGTTCGTTCACGAGTTGAACGAATTTGTTACGAGCATGTAACACATAATGTTCTGGTTACTGTTCTCTTTTATCTAAATGCTTTTTTATTTGTTTTTTTTTTCGAAGGAATATGCATTCCAATTTCATTAACTCGTTAGTGAAGGCCTAATTAACGTATAAATGATTTGCAGTGTTTTTCCTGGCACAAGATGACATCGATTTGTGATTGGAATTTGCCCAGGGAAAAGACTTCATTCTTCCAGGTGTTTTTGATCAAATTTTGGATGTATTTTGATTGAGAATTACCCTAGATTAAAACAGATGTGTCATTTAGTTAATAGCGTCCAGATTTCGGGGACTTCCAATTTGATATTGATTTGCTTGCGTCCAATCGATATGCAATTATTTGTATTTGATACTTGCTCTGATGCTAAGTTGGTTATAAACACCTAACAACTTACTTTGGGCTCTGAAGCTGCTGTAGAACTTTCTCTTAGTTCTGATTGCTTGGGTAATGTTTTACATCTGTTTTAAGCCGAACAACCGTCAATTCTTATGTCGACACCATCCAAGAAGTGCTCAAAATCTCTACTCGAAAAAAACTGCACGTCGTTGCATTTAGTGCGTTGAGCTCCAATTGATTTTGACATTTTGGACTTTTCAGGCAGAGTATGACCTGAAAGAATTGGCGGCCTGAACAATCAGACATTTGTCTGACTGTCCGTGACTGGTGAAAATGAACCAAGGGGACCTAGCTTCGAAGCAAGCTGAAGCTCTGAAGAGACTCAAAGAAGCAAATGACTCATTCAGCGATGTGCAAAATGACCTTAAATACAGATACAACATTTCACATCTTATCGGAACAGGTGCTTATGGATCCGTATGGCGCGCGACTAGTCTTTCGCCCAAAATTTTACCCAACCAAAGCGACCACGTGGCTGTGAAGCGAATCAAAAACAGACAAAATGTTGAATATTGTCTGAAAAGAACCTTAAGGGAAATCAAAATTTTGAGGCATTTTAAGCACGACAACATTGTGTATCTGTACGATGTTTTGACGAGCGGCGATCAAGCGTCTTTGTACTTAGTGTTAGATTTGATGGAAACTGATTTGCACAAAATTATTCAAAGTCCACAAGGCTTGTCAGTAGATCATGTTAGATGGTTCCTCTATCAAATCTTAAGAGCTTTGAAGTACCTTCACTCGGCTAACGTTGTACATAGAGACATAAAGCCTTCTAATCTACTTGTTAATTCAAACTGCCTTTTGAAACTTGCTGATTTTGGGATGGCGAGGTGTCTGAACGACGGATCCGAACGAGAAAATGACGAAGGTAAGCCAGTTTTATCGCCATGTGATACCGAAGGTCAAAGTTCAAACGGGGTCATCCGAGAGATGACAAGCGTTTCAGACCGAAATGGATTGAACGGCAAAAACGGTGCTGCGAAACTACAAGCTACAATGTATGTTGCTACAAGATGGTACCGAAGTCCAGAGTTGATTTTATGCCATCCGGAGTATACTACTTCTATTGACATGTGGAGTGTAGGATGTATAGTGGCGGAGTTGTTTCTGAGAAGACCTCTGTTTCCAGGAAAATCACAAGTAAACCAACTTAATTTAATCATATCTCTTCTAGGCTACCCTAGTCAATCCTACATTGAACGAATTAACTCTGAGCAAATTAAAGCCTATGTGAAATCTTTGCCTAAACAGACCTCACGGTCTAGCTTCATGGAGAAAATCCCTTCCTGCAATAGTCAAGAAGCGATGGATTTAATGCAGAGATTGTTAATTTGGGAGCCAAATAGCCGTTTGCCGTCCGAGCTGGCCTTAGCGCATCCCTTTCTGAAACCTCATTATAGACCCGCGGAAGAGCCTATTTGTTGTCGGAAATACGACTATGCCTATGAAAACTCTCTGGCTAACTGTGACCAACTTAATTCTGCAATCAAAACTGAAATCGAAAAATTGGCCGAAGTTAGAAGGAGGCTGTCAAAAATGATGAAAAAACGCGATGATTCTCAACTTGTTATTCGAAATGAAACGTGCATTGAAGTTAAGGAAGAACGGTTTGATGATCTGATTTGTCAGGAAACAATTGATCAAAAATCTGAATATCAGCTAACTGGCGATGATTTAGGTAGAAGGGAGCAAAGTTTGGATGTTAAAGCGAAGCTCAGAGCGGCTATTTTGAGCGACGCTTGGAGGTCAAAAGGTCAGAGACGAACAAGAACGGGTCGGCCTAAAAATAGCTCGAAAGTCACGAAAAAGAAAATAGAAGAAACTAGAAATGCTGCTTACTCCAAGGTTGATGCCAAGGTTGAAAACCATAACACAAACGATACAAAAGCACAAAATTCAAGTTTAAGTTGCCGATTTAATGTAGTATCGAAACCAGTAATAAAACCAACAACCGTTAAGACTCCTACCTTGACGAAACAGGAAGTTATATCAGTTGCTACTCTAAAAACAAATAATGCGCCATTTACTGTACGAATTGTAACTGGCTCTTCAAATGAACATGCAAATAGACCTCAAATTGTGACACTTTCATTTATACAACCAAAAACTACCGCAAGTTTCCCGAAAGCAGGTATAATTCCAGTGCCGAAATTTCCCTGCGCTGAAAAGACCTCGACAGGGAATGAGTTTAAAGCGTTAAAAGACAATGAAAGACTCCCGTATAGAAGTATTAGCAGAGCAAGTTTAATTAGAAGTGCCCAAATGCCATTTAGAAACACCCCAGCGAAAAGGGATACAAATGATGAAAACAAATTTCTTCAAACATTTTCGATCCCGACTACTCCGAAAACCGAGATCTCGAATCGACGTGAACAGAATTTTAAAAACGAAGAATGTGAAAATGGAAACATTGATCAGATTGTTTCATCTTCGGGAGAATTCGACTTACAATCTGGAAGTCTGTGCAAACCAAATTCTAGTTCGCGTTCAGATAATAGAACAACGAATTCTAATGCGCCTACTAGCAGACTGTCAACTATTCCGATTGACCACTGCTCGTATCCACAATCTTTTAAAAGCAAATCACCCTCAATGCACGATTTCAAACCTGACAAATTAAATTGGGGCACAACAACTGAATGTGATCAAAAGCAAAGTGTGCACGTATCGAAGTCTGTCCCACTGATGGACTCAACAGATGTCAAGAGTAAAAATAGTTTTGAACTCTATCGCAATTCACCTACCATATCTGATGATCACGATTTGCTTGATCACGACACAGAAAAAATGCAAGCGTTTTTACCTAGTTTGTACACAGGTAAACAAAATATAGGCTCGAACTCAATCAAAAATCGAATTCAGGGTAAAAACAGTTTCGAAGTAAATGACACACAAATGATATCTGCAACAGTAGGTGCTTCTCAGAACTCATCGGCGTCAACGGTTCCTGGAAATGCGAATGAATTAGACGATTTGGTCCAGAAAATGTCATCCTCGTCTCTTAGAAATGACATTCATCCATTCGCTGATTTTTTAGATGTTCCGTTGTCGGCTGTCTTAACAGGTTGGCAAAAATTTTTTCAAACTAATCCCAGCAACCATTTAATAGGGAGGAAAGCCAGTCATCCTACTATGAAAGTGGTGGAGGAAATTTTGATTTAATGATGTTTTTTTTCCACCTACATCAATCTCTTTTTTTTGTGTCGAGACGATTTTTTGTTTTTTTTTACCAACTAATTAAAGGCAAAGGGAAGGTCCAAAATTGTTTTTTTTTTGGTGCCGCTATTACTTTAGATAAAATGATGATTTTTTGGTTGTTTAAATGGCTAGCCATGAATTTTAGCAGGGGCAGATCTAGGATTTTCTTGAGGGGGGCGGATTTTCAAAACAATTTCGAAAGTTTTGTCGACCTTTTTTTGTAGGTCGACCAAATTGATTTTCCGAGCTCTCCCAAAGCACTAAAAAGACTCTGCTTTGACCAAAATTTCTGCACCGCAGGCAAAATTTTGAAAAAAAACAGGCAAATAAAGGCGTTTTTAGACACTTTTCGGAAAATGTTTACCAAAAAATCGCGTTTTTTCGGCGCGCGTTCCGCGCTCAAAATTAATAAAGATGGGCGCCAAAGGCGCCTCTAAAATGATTTTAAGGTCAATCAGCCAAAAATGGATATCTCAAAATAGTATAAAGGGGGGGGGCACTTTGGGTCGGCAGGGGGTCGAATCCCTGAGCCCCCCCCCCCCCCCTAAATCCGCTACTGAATTTTAAATCTGCTCCCCTACAAAAACCGTTTTTTGTTTTGGTTACTTTTTTAATGTTTTTCATAAAACTTTCCCGATCCTTCTTTCTTTGTGATTAAGCGAAATTGAAGATAATTTCCGCACCTAGGTTTATTATTTCAACCATCAATCTTGTCTCTGGCAATAGTTTGTGTTATTTTTAACGAAGCATTTGCATTTAGGAAGTGATGACAGACTGAACTGCTCGAAGGTGGAATCACAGTTCTTGCCTATGCACCATTCTCCGTTTGCACAACAAACAAACTGCAGCTTCAAATCAGACCACGTGCCGCAAACAGGGATGGGAGGACACTTCATACCCGAACACGAGGACAATCATGATGACGTCACAATAACGAACAATGGTGCACAGTTCATCCCGACGGAGGACGAAACTTCAGCCCAGTTGAACCAGTTTCTACGAGAGCCAGAGCCAAATATGTTACCCAGAGGTGAACAAACTTTATTGCCGAGTGCTTACGACCTGGAAAACTGCATAGAAGATTGCCGTTCTGTGTTTGATATCACATCAGCCGAAATGCAGGAAATCGAAAATGAACTGAAAAAAGACTTCTCCTGTCTAGACTTTAGTCTGCTAGAACTAGAATCTCCCAGTTGATTAGAATGTATTTTTCATGTTTTAGAGATAGTTTTGCGTTGGATTAGTGGAAGTTGAACTGAACTCGATTTAAAAATTAAGTTTTTCGATATTGTATATTTATGGAATGGCGAAAATGGGAAAGTTTGAGGTTATACAGAATGAAGCAGAACACTTATTTGACTCAGTATCATTGAAAACTGGGTTGGGAGACCTCAAAGTCAAAACATAGGCTATCAATATTAGATAATTCTCTCAGTTTGCTGGTTTCTGCATTTAATCTTTTAACCTTGGTTTGATTTAGCCAATGAAAAATCTAACTTCTAAGTTTTGACCAAAACCAATGAGATATTTGTTTTGTTGCCTTGCGATAAGAGTTCGTTTCAGTTCAGCTAGTCCAATTTTAATGTAGGCTTCTTTAATTTATTTTCCACTTGAACAATTTTTATGTCCTTTTTGGCAATAGTTAGCTTAGTTGAAATTTCATTGTTGTGTAACTTTATTGTATCTTCATGTAGAAAAATGCCTTTCCTTTCTTTCAAATTCAATTAAATACTTCACAAAGATGTTTTCAAATGAGAATTTTGAAAAAGGTCGCACATGATTCATAATAATCTGGTAATGATCTTTGTATGATATCATGGAGTAGAGGAGATTATTTCTGAGCAAATAGCACCTAATTTTCCGAGTTAATTTTTAAAGACACAAAAACGGGGACCATTTTTTTCTAACAGGCTAATGTTTTAGCCCAAAATGTAAAAATTTACGTTCGATTTTTCGAGATTCGACTTTGATTTCTTTTTAAGTTCAGTTGATTTCCATTGTTAAAAGGGAAGGCAACCTCCATTCTCGAACAGCAAAACGTAAAATTCACGAAAAACGCGATCGACTTCTGGTTTCGAACGTGTATCAGATTTCCCTGCGGTATTTACACACAAGCAAAGATTGTGTGATAGTATGAACTCTCTTTTTTTCCAACTTTAGTTGCAAAGATTGTTGCGACGCAAATATTGTTGCGACAAAAAGTGTTCATTTTGAAATCGTTCAAATTTATCCAAAAACCAGCTATTAAGTACAGCCAATGCTAAGGATACACTGACTATTATATTACAAATAGCACTAGTAGCGTAGATGAAGGGATGGAGACCCGCAACAAAATAAGAGGGTTCAGACCTGGGCAGCGTCGGATGTTTTTAATGAACTTTTTCGTATACTAGTAAATATGCGTCCGCTCTATAAATTGAGGCATGTTAGTTGGTAAATTTCTTTTTTTTTTTTCAAATTGACTGGTACTGCAACTTGGCCTCTGTGTAAAAGATTACTATTAATGCAGTTTGTCTCAAATTGGATTAATATTATCATAAAAGCACCAGTCATAAATTCAGTGAACTTATGGTGATATATTTTTCTTTTAAAATCGAAAGCAAGTTTTTTAAATAACAAGTTAGGTTTTTGCTGTTCCCTTCAGTTTTTTCTGGCATATCTTTATTCTTTGAAAATCAAAGGTTGAAGTTTGTTCATGGAAAAATATATTTTTGTCTGTTATCGTGCGTTCATTATTTTTTCCAACTGTCAGTTGGCTATGTTAAAATGTTCGAGTCTTCAGAAGATTTGAAAGACATAGCACCGGAAAGACAATAAATCTGTAAATAAACTACTAGTAGCTTTTTTATTGAATCATAAAAAATTAAATTCTTCTTTGAAAATAAAATGAAATTTGAACCTCAGTTCTAAAATCGTTTAAAAATCAAACAGTTCGTCTTGACGCTGCTTAATTGACGCTCCGTATACACTAACCGAAAATAGGTAACTATTATTACACATGCAAAGCGTAGTTTATTTTTACGAAGAATTTTTTTCTTAGCTAAGTCGCAAATAAAAGTGCTCATTTGGCGGACTTTTTGGTATCTTTCATTTTGATCATACTTAGGCGTAAACAAATTAACAGCATTTGTTGTTGCTTTATTTTTGGTTAGTGTTATTTCCTGTTTGAGGCATCAGTTTTTATGAAAATGAAAGGGATTTGTTTTTTTTGTTTTTTTGCAAAGCTTAGGAAAAATTTTCCACTTCCAACAGAAATCTCAATTTGACCAAAACTACAGTACCGTTTTTCAAAAAATGATGCCACTGTGCGAACCAGTTGCTCTTTTATGTGCCTGCATATTTGCATAATTAGCTAGTCTCTTTTCAGTTTACCCCACGTTCTAGGGCCTTCGAAAATTTCAGAAGAGGGATTTTTGACCCGATTATCTTGAAATTTTTCACTTTCTCAAGGCTAAAAGCACAAACCTGAGTTGGAGGTTTCAATTAAAGAATAATTTTTGGTGATCTTTCTTTCTCAAGCGGTTATTCACTAAACTCGGAGGAAAAAAAATGGCTTCAAACAAGTCAATTTTTTGACATTTTGGTTAAATTAAAAAACTATGCTCAAAAAACTACCCTGCCAAATATTATATTAAGGGTTTAACCAAAATAAAACAACCAGTTATATGAATCTTCCCTGCGCAAGTGGACATGTTCTGCGTTTTGAAAATTGTATGTCCATAGAAAATGTCCAAATTTGTTTTGATTTCTGCACGTTTTTTTTGGAAACATCTTTTTTATCTCTTCAAAAAATAACCCTCTGCTTTTGATATTGATAGTTCATTCAAATTAACCTTGTGCTTAGATGCTCTCTGTTTAATCCGTTTTACCAATTTTGAAGAAAATCCAATATGTATTTTGCAAAAATCCATTTTTTGAAATTTTTACTGTTTTGTTTAAGAAACTTCCTCACTATCTCGAAAAGTACTTCTTAAATTTGAATATAAGGTTTCAATTTAAAAATCAGGGGATGGAAATCTTCGCTGCGCAAAAATTTGTTCCCATGCTTAAGGAGAGAAACGTTTTGGTTTTTATTAAAACCAAATTTTCGGTTTTTTGATAGTTTATTGGAATTTTCACTTTTTTCAGCAGCTTTGCCTCTATGTAAAATACATATAAAACAATTATGTAACAGTTACAAAAGTCATGCAAATCTCAATCATATGTCAGCAGAAGTCTGAATCTTATTATTTTCCTGGCTTAAATACTTTGCGCATTTTCGGTTGGTGTATGTATAATTCGGCTGGGGTATTCACACTGTTAATTTGTTTGCAGAATCTCTATTATTGATCAAATCACGACTTTTTTGAGATGACAGAAAATCCAACTGCATCTGCCTGTATTTGCGACAAAAAAATCTGAACTACTCAAAAACAATTTCTTTTCTACTTCTAAATAGTTCAAATTTTGAATGAAGTGTAAATAGTTCGAATCACGTCGGAAATTGTCTGGATATGTTAACGCACTAGATAAAAACGAGTTTCGAGATCAGGGTTGTCAGAAACAAATACAAGTCTTATTAATCAATTGAATGACTCTTATGTGCATTGATCTCTTATTTCCGTTTCATTTTTTAAAACGAGCAACCATTTGCAAGCGTTATCAAATCGGAATGTAGACTTTTTTCTAGTTAACAACTAGTTTAACGAAATTAATTGAATCAAATATGCTGACATGCTCAATTTCATAAAATGTCAAATTTAACTCCCGTTACTATTCAAACTTTTGTATGAATAATTGTAGAATACTGCTGATGATTTTCTACCGATGATTTTTCGGTTTCATGCTTTCGACTTAAGCTCTGTCGGTTTAGCTTTCAAATAATGGGGTTCCTGGTTGATAAAACAGGTATTAAGAAAATGTATGCATTCGGGTTTTATATATTTTTATTGGAGAGTCCTCCCTTTTCCCTGTATGCCTCCATAATCTCCTAGTCTCTTTCCACCTTTACTTGACTCTGACTTCTAAAAAATGTATGGGTGAGTTTTCGATCCATATTTTTTTATTAAATTTTCTCAAAACTTTTTTCTCAAAATTGCGATTTTGGTATCAAAAAAGAGAGCAAGTTGCGAGAAGCTCCCCTGCATTAACGGCTACTACCAATTTTTTTGACGCTCAAATATTATAGCCCGAGGAAAAATAAAACTTTCAATTTTATAACCGTTTTTTGAAAATTTTTGACTCTTCTGGAAAACTACTTTTCTAAATCTGAGTTTTTGATTTCAATCGAAAAAAGGGTTGTGGGAAGTTCTCGTGCTTAAACGGCTCTGCCCAATTTTTTGACCGAAAAGTTATGAACTTAGGAAAAGCCAAGAGTGTTATTCTTTTACAGTTTTTGAAATTTTTTGACTTTTCTCAAAAACTACACTTCCAACGAGTCATAGTGTTGAGAAGCGGCTTCGTTTTTGTGAGCTGGACTGAAAATTGGGTTCGTACCTTATTTATATCCAGTGCTGTTTTCAGAAATTTTGATTGGTCAAGATGGTGTTTTGTAGCGCCGCAACCAAATTTTTAACGCTGCACAGAGAAGCAAGACAATTAAGCGTTATAATTTGTGATTGAAATTAAAAAGAAAATTTGAAACCATTTCAAGAAGTCGGAACAAGTTTCTCGCTCTGTTTCAATTACGTTTTTAGCTTTTCACCGAAATGTGATTACTTACTCACTGTTTAAGGTGAATTTGCTTTTAGTAATTGTTTTAAAACTTGTCAAAATCAGGGGCGGATCTAGGATTGTCTCGGAGGGGGGAGGATTTTCAAAAAATATCGGTCAAATTTTTTTATATCGGTCAAATTGGTTTTCCGAGCACTCCCAGAACATGAGAAAGACTCAAATTAGACTAGAAGTCTTACGCCGTTGGGAAAATAATGAAAAACTTGGCAAAAGCAGTTTTTGGCTCTTTTTTGAAAAATATGGACCAAAAAATTGCACTTTTTCGGCGCGCGTTTCCCTTCAAAATTATTGTATATTGGCGCACAAGGCACCTTTATAAAAACTGTAGGGTTGGTCGGCCTAAAATGGGTGTCTTAAAATAATACCAAAGGGCGGACCCTTTGGTTGGTGAGGGGGTCGAATTCCTGAGAGGGCGTCCGAGAAGGATGGAAACCGCATAAAGCCATGTTTCAAGGAAAATTTAGTGGTTTGAAACAAGAAGACGTGCTTCAATTTCGTACAACTTCGTAGGAGAAATTCGGATTTTTTTGCATGTAGTTTGAACAGATGGAAATATCACCCTCTGATGTCTTTTTGGTTAAGGCAGCCAAATGCACCTAGTTCTGCTTTTTCAAAATCGATCAAAACGTTTTCTGGATTGACCTCTCCAAAAAGAGTCTTAAGCACAGTTGGGAATCTAATATGTTAATTAGCGCTTTTTTTTGTAAACAGGGCCTAAACGCAAGCTGAATGAAACCCGTCCATCTGTATGTGGGTTGTGTAAAGTTGATAAAACTGACCAAGGCAATTTTTAAGGGTGCCGTCAATGAACCAGTTTTGGTTGTACATTTGTTCGGTTGAGAGGTTTCCCAACTTAAAGTTTTTTCTGACTATTCAATGAGTTTAACAGTGAGATAATGAATGCAGATTACAATAGTTTTATATTCAAATTAAGTTGTTGAACGTCATTTTGCCTTAGATTTGCATAGGCATTATCTTAAAAGGGGATATTTTGGTCTGGGAAATTTTAACATAGTACTGATCGTAATCAGATCTTCATCCAAAAATCCAAATGTTGTGATGTTGTTTGTTTTTATAATTATCACATTTCTAACAATGTCGGAGTTGTTATTCAATTCCAAGTTTTTCCTACCAATTTTGGAATGCAGTAGGTTCTCAATTCGTTGAAGCTCTGCTGAAATGGACTTGCTTCGATCAAGTCTAATATCGTATGCACGCAGCTTATGTCTGTGTGCTAAGAAAAGCTAGCGTTGAGATCTTATTTCAGAAGGGGTTTCTCATTGATATCGTTGGATGCTTGGTGCTCTGGTTTCAACACAAAAGATGGCTTAAAACTTTAAATTACCATGTCAAATTTATTGATTATTCTTCCTGTACGAAACTCAAATGATAAGAGAGCTGAATTGTTTTCATATTGGAAGAAGCTGTCCAGTGAAGAAGGCATAATCCTTCTGTGTCGCAGCATGCGATGAAAACTTGACCTTTCTTACCCCAACCTATTTATCCTATTTTTTGTTACCCTACATGGTTTCGTCCATTTTTTTACACCGCTAGCTGTTTACTCCATTTTCGCTCTCAATTGCCTCTTCAACCCCCGTAGATTTTAAGTCGACTAACTTTTCAAACCACCACCATGTATTATAGCGAGTGTGGGTGAATGCCATAGTGGGTTGACCCCCACAGAACAAAAATGCTTATCATACAATTCCGTTGTATGGAAAAAAATGCTTATCATGTGATTTGAATGCAATGTTTTATACGCTATTGAATTTTATGAAATTGTAAGCATTTTTTCCATAGTATGCAATTGTATGATAAGCATTTTTGGTCAGCCCGGGATAGGGGGTGACTCACTATTAATGCCTCACGGAAATAGCATTCACGCCAAACGATTGCAGAGAAAGAATAGTGGGTCAAAAAGTAGGGGGGGGGGGGGATAGGGTTAATGAAGAAGAGTATGGGGTAGAGAGGACGGTTTGTATATGAAATTAACAAATAATGTGATGAGCGTCCTGTGATATTTTAACATGACTCATCAAAGCTGTTATGCTTGCTGCTAGACACATGGTAGATAGTGGCAACTAGGCAGACAGTAGCAGTGGCAGACTCTTGTTCTGATCTGGAAGCCGACCACCATAGCACAGCTTCTGGCCCTTTTTTCGATTCATTTCCATCAGTCTGCCTCAATCTATATTATTTCATTGCAAACCAAGAAAAAAATCTAAATTTCATCAATCGCAGACGAAAAGTGTATTCTTCTACCGTCTCCCCTGTCTGTCTTTTTGTTAGTTTTTACTTATTGAAAAAAAAGTTTTGCGCAAAGCCAGGTAGCACATATAACCAATCTTGAGAAAAATTATGTCATAAACAAGCCCCCCCAGTCGTGATTTGAACGACGTAAAATTTCTTTTAAAAACTCTAGTTTTTCTTTTACTTTCAGTTGCACCAATAATTGTACTGAAGTTATTTATGATCAATTCAGGCCTAGTTTTGAGTCTCTTCTGGAATAATTGTATGCAAAAAATATACAAAACTGGACGTGGACACTCGTCTGGGTACTTCTGATGTTATAAGGCTACGCTATTTTGGACCAATGAAACGAATACTGCTGTTTTGCATTTCTTAACGATATCACTTGAAAATCTGATATATATTTTTTGTTAGGTTATTAAAGATCAGTACTAAAACTCATGATTGGTTGTATGAAATGAAATCTTTAAACAGAAACTTGAAAATCCAAAAACAGTTTGCAACTAAAAAAAATGCCATGGTAAAATAAGATTTAGTGCATTTTCTGTAAATCATACTGAATTTTTTTTTAAATGGAACAAATCTAGCTTTGGCAGGCTGACAAAAAGTCTTCCCTCATTGGTCTGTGATTGTCGCAGTGTTGTCCGCAGTTACCACCTTTAATTGTAAAGTAATCAATTAAATCACATTTTTGAAATAACCTTTCAAAAAGGGGTTGTGGGGTGGATTATTGCAGGGAAAAAACTCTTGTATGAGTAACCATTGAGATTGAGGTAATCCATAATAGGCGGAAGCATAGTAAACAACAAGTCACCTTGTACAAACTTTGATGAAAAAAGAAAAAAAATTTGTTTCTCTGTTTTTTTTGTTTATCGACGCAGGGGCGGATTTAGGATATTATCGAGGGGGTCGGATTTTCAAAAAATTTTGAAAATTTTATCGACCTTTTTTTGACCATACTGATTTTCTGAGCTCTACCAAATCACGATAAAAACTCCATTTTGACCAAACTTTCTGCGCCGCAGGCAGGTTTTGAAAAATTGTCTTCAGGCACTTTGAAAAGCTTTGAAACTTTGAAAAGCTTTGACCAAAAAATGGCCTTTTTTCTGACGCGCGCTCCGCCCTCAAAAGTTCGTTTAAATTGGCATCAAAGGCTTTTAGAAAAATTTTAGGGTTCCTCGCCGAAAATAGATATATCAAAAAAGTACAAAGGGGGACCCTTTGGGTCGGCAGGGGTCGGTCGAATCCCTGAGGAAGGAAGGAGGTGACAGCACCCCCCCCCCGCTAAATCCGCCACTGACTCGACGTTGTTGAAAACGGGTTTCGATACTTTAAATTAAATCCTTAAGTAACAACTTATCAGTAATGTCCAAGATCATACAAATGATTAGTGGTCAGCCGACGGTGTCAGACACTCCGAAGGTCAGTAATTGTCAATGATGGTTAGCACCGAATAGAACAAAAATGATTGACAGGAGAATAGAAACATGAACTAAATAAAGACTCAAATGACTGAATTAGCACTATGACATTTTTTCTTGTGAAAATGAATTGAATTGAAAAGATTTATAATTGTAAACAATTGAAGTACTGGAATTAAGGTTTTGAAACAAATGAAAAACCCCGATCATAGATCAGAAACGGTATTGAAATGAAACATGGCTTGTAGATAAAAACACGTTTAAATACTGACATTGAATGGTAGGGATAAGTTATAGACCACGGATTTTTTGGAACACAAAAAAAAACAAGTTTTGAGATCTCAACTATCCGTCGGCCCTCTCACTGGGTTATGGCAGTTTTTAATGCAGTTTTCTTTCCCTCTTCGGGATCAAACTCCGCCTCCGCTTTTTGTTATTTGGTCGATCATTACGGCACCCAATACATTTACTGCGGTGCGTTTTCGGGCACTGCGTCTCGACCCGGTCTCATCTTGACTTCTGCCTGAATCCTGACTGGAAAAGAAGACAAGTTTTTGTTTTTTGCTCTTTTTCTTCGGCTCGAGTGCCGCCTGTGCCGCTTCAAGACTTTTTTTGGTTTGTTCGTTTTCGAATTTTCTACTTTTTCTTCGTTCGCCCTCTTTCCCCTTTTCTCATGCTTAGTTTAAGCTCTGCCGCTCTGCGTTCCGTGACCGTACGCCGTATTCGTGCCACTCCCCGTGCTCATCCACTTGATGCTAAACGGAGGTTGTTCCTCCGGTAGCAATGCGATCGGTAATTTTCCCATAATCTGCTTCGAGGCTAGCGGTCGTATGTTGCTCTCGGAGTATGAATTCGCAGTTGTAATAGCTTCAAGCCCCCAAGTTTGTTCCCCTCAAAATTGTCCTCACCTTTGTATTTGACCGCGTCCTCTCCCCCGGCTATTTTTATATCCGCCCCCAATTATCCCCACTGGTTCTCTCTTAATTTGCAGATCGCCTTCCGTCGTGCCGCATGTCGATGTTTCCTCGGCAGTCGAGACGTAGGTTTTGAATACTTATCCCCCGCTCGTGTGAGAGTGCTTTTCTAATTACTTCTTCCGGGGTTTTCGTTGCCCTGCATAATTCATTTTAAGCTTCCCGGTTTGTCATGTTGACAATGAACACATCCCGTAGTACTCTTGATTCCAGCTCCCCGAAGGAGCAGCGCTCTGCCAGCCTGCTGAGCTCTGAGTGGAATTGCTCTAAAGACTCTCTGATCCGTTGTCTTCTCGATAGCATTTAAAACACCTCATATGTTTCGTTACGTTGTTTTTTGAACTCCCCTTCGATTGCGTCTAGACCCTTGAATATCGCGTAGCCTGGAGTCTTAGGTGTGGTCTCCATTTATGTAACTCATCTTGTCCTTTCTCTCCAAGGCACAAGCATAGCTTTGGAATCAATGTCTGTTCTGATTCTAGCCGGTTTTTTCCATCAACATCCCCCGGTAGTGCGGCTGTTTGCGCAATTGTCAGAGTACTGGCGAATTAAAAGTTTGCAGGGTTAATTGGGCATTTCGTAATCATTCTCCATTGGAAACAACTCACCCAAAATTCGCACAATATCGGCGGTTCTGCGTGTTTGGAAGGCCAAAAAATGTAACCTCAAGTGGGTTTTCCCCCCACTTTGTTGAAAAGTATCCAAGATCATACAGATGATGGTTTTGCAGTCAACCGATGATGTCAGACACTTCGAAGGCCAGTACCTGTCGATGATGGCTAGCACCGAATAGAACAGAAATGATTGACATGAGAATATAAACGTAAGCTGAAGAAAGACTCAAATGACTGATTTAGCACTATGACAACGTACAAAAACTTTGACAAAAAGGCGTTTGATTGGCACTAGGAGCAGTAGATGGTTAAGAGTCGGAGTCGCTATTATGTCATCTTGCCATGAGTTCAAATTGCCAACCTTTGATAATACATTAACTTTTGTTCGATGGAAACTAAAGAAATTGTTGCTAATATAATGAAAAAATTAGGATACGAAAAATACTGACTTTTTTTTGAAAATGAATTTAAATTTAATCGAATTCATCTGACAGTTAAAACTAATTTTTAAAGATTATATTTTGTAACTCGGGTCGATGTGCTAGAGTAGCTAAGCGCAGACCATTCGATCAAATTCATTTATGTTTCGACATTGTGACTTAAAATTAATTCTCTGCCGCGGATTTTCTGTCGCAAAACTGCCATTTCTTGACTTTCCTTCCCCGATACATACATCTGGCACCTCCACCCGAGAAATGTGAAAAAATGTTCATCTCACAAAAAAAAACAGCTAATGACACCTGATAAGGACCGAAATGCTTATGCTTTTTTGTAACGTTTATCTGGGCTGTTACATAATGTCTAACCCTCAAGTAACGGAAAGTTCGTTGTTGTCCACTTTCTCGAATGTAGTCAAAATTGAATGAATTGATGTTATAACCGTAAAATCACTTGGCTCGAGTGCCGCCTGTGCCGCTTCAAGACTTTTTTTGGTTTGTTCGTTTTCGAATTTTCTACTTTTTCTTCGTTCGCCCTCTTTTCCCTTTTCTCATGCTTAGTTTAAGCTCTGCCCCGCTCTGCGTTCCGTGACCGTACGCCGTATTCGTGCCACTCCCCGTGCTCATCCACTTGATGCTAAACGGAGGTTGTTCCTCCGGTAGCAATGCGATCGGTAATTTTCCCATAATCTGCTTTGAGGCTAGCGGTCGTATGTTGCTCTCGGAGTATGAATTCGCAGTTGTAATAGCTTCAAGCCCCCAAGTTTGTTCCCCTCAAAATTGTCCTCACCTTTGTATTTGACCGCGTCCTCTCCCCCGGCTATTTTTATATCCGCCCCCGATTATCCCCACTGGTTCTCTCTTAATTTGCAGATCGCCTTCCGTCGTGCCGCATGTCGATGTTTCCTCGGCAGTCGAGACGTAGGTTTTGAATACTTATCCCCCGCTCGTGTGAGAGGGCTTTTCTAATTACTTCTTCCGGGGTTTTCGTTGCCCTGCATAGCTCATTTTAAGCTTCCCGGTTTGTCATGTTGACAATGAACACATCCCGTAGTACTCTTGATTCCAGCTCCCCGAAGGAGCAGCGCTCTACCAGCCTGCTGAGCTCTGAGTGGAATTGCTCTAAAGACTCTCTGATCCGTTGTCTTCTCGATAGCATTTAAAACACCTCATATGTTTCGTTACGTTGTTTTTTGAACTCCCCTTCGATTGCGTCTAGACCCTTGAATATCGCGTAGCCTGGAGTCTTAGGTGTGGTCTCCATTTATGTAACTCATCTTGTCCTTTCTCTCCAAGGCACAAGCATAGCTTTGGAATCAATGTCTGTTCTGATTCTAGCCGGTTTTTTCCATCAACATCCCCCGGTAGTGCGGCTGTTTGCGCAATTGTCAGAGTACTGGCGAATTAAAAGTTTGCAGGGTTAATTGGGCATTTCGTAACCATTCTCCATTGGAAACAACTCACCCAAAATTCGCACAATATCGGCGGTTCTGCGTGTTTGGAAGGCCAAAAAATGTAACCTCAAGTGGGTTTTCCCCCCACTTTGTTGAAAAGTATCCAAGATCATACAGATGATGGTTTTGCAGTCAACCGATGATGTCAGACACTTCGAAGGCCAGTACCTGTCGATGATGGCTAGTACCGAATAGAACAGAAATGATTGACATGAGAATAGAAACGTAAGCTGAAGAAAGACTCAAATGACTGATTTAGCACTATGACAACGTACAAAAACTTTGACAAAAAGGCGTTTGATTGGCACTAGGAGCAGTAGATGGTTAAGAGTCGGAGTCGCAATTATGTCATCTTGCCATGAGTTCAAATTGCCAACCTTTGATAATACATTAACTTTTGTTCGATGGAAACTAAAGAAATTGTTGCTAATATAATGAAAAAATTAGGATACGAAAAATACTGACTTTTTTTGAAAATGAAATTAAATTTAATCGAATTCATCTGACAGTTAAAACTAATTTTTAAAGATTATATTTTGTAACTCGGGTCGATGTGCTAGAGTAGCTAAGCGCAGACCATTCGATCAAATTCATTTATGTTTCGACATTGTGACTTAAAATTAATTCTCTGCCGCGGATTTTCTGTCGCAAAACTGCCATTTCTTGACTTTCCTTCCCCGATACATACATCTGGCACCTCCACCCGAGAAATGTGAAAAAATGTTCATCTCACAAAAAAAACAGCTAATGACACCTGATAAGGACCGAAATGCTTATGCTTTTTTGTAACGTTTATCTGGGCTGTTACATAATGTCTAACCCTCAAGTAACGGAAAGTCCGTTGTTGTCCACTTTCTCGAATGTAGTCAAAATTGAATGAATTGATGTTATAACCGTAAAATCACTTGGTTACTAAACCTGAAAAAATTGTGTTGATTTCATTTGATCACTCACTTCGCATGGGGCCCGATACCCAACTGGTGATGCCGACATTCATATCCGTAAAGAAGAAGTTAGATAAGTGTCGACTGAAGTCGGAATCGGAATTAGGATTTCCTGAGCTGTGAATAGTTTTGTCTCTCATTGGGCTGCCTGATGCATTTTCGACCGATGAAATGACAATAAGAGTTAACAATAAACAAGTTTGACAGTTAAGCTTCATTTTCTAATTAAAATCTCTGGACAACTGGTATAAATTTGCCAATAAAATTTACCTTGACTCGTATTTCCCAAAAACCTTTTTGATCTCGATCTAGAGATATCATCACCACAGTGATTTGTAAATTTGATATAAGTCAACAGCGGCACAATTCAAAACCGGTTGTCTTAATTCAACATGAAAACATTTCTGTCAAACATTTTTTTCTTACCTCAAGTTTGAAGTCATAGGGTAAATAGACATGGCACGAACTTCAAATTTGCGTTTGACACAAAGCTGTCAATAATTGACAGACTTGGATTTGATATATCTGCCGGGTGATTGGTACTTGAGGATATTCAGGTGTTCTTAAGTGGAACTGAACGAGGACGTTTATCTTTTTCTAAGGTTGTCCATTTTTTTCCAGAAAATTTCAAATTGTCTTTGAGAGTGAGTTAACTTTTCCCCGCCCTATTTCTGAATTGACTGCTTACTTTTAGTTACTCTTTGATTTAACTTCAAATTCTGTTGAATCAAGAAAATAAAACAAGTACACTTATCAAATAAAAAATACAAACAATGATAGACGGTTAGTGTGCAAGTAGCACAGAATGTTCCGACATTGTCTTAAAAAATACAATCAAGTTTCTTCAAATTATTGTCCTTTTTTCTCGGCGTGGTGTGATAAAAGGAGCTGAACAAAAAACTGATGATTAGGTGTAGTCGACAGCCATATTAAAGTAAGCAAATTGATAAACAATTTTTGTAGAAAAACTACTACAAAAACGGGAAAAAAATCACACAAAATTGTTTCAAAATTTTGAAGTTTTTTTAATTTTTGAAAAACTTGATTGCAAAAAGTCGCAAAAATACTCGAAAGTAAACTAACGGTACCCAAGTAAAACTAAGTTCTTACGTTAAAAATTAAGCTACTATAAGGTTTTAACAAAAAATCATTTAAATTAAAAATGTTTGCTCGCTTTATTAGCTCAAAATGGGACAAAAAAATCAAAAATTTCTAACCGGTTTTTCTCGACGCTGGGAAAATTTTTGTGAATTTTTTCATTTGGTTCAAATCACGACGCTAAGAGCTTTAAAATAATATATCACTTAACCCAGCCCGATGGTTATTTGTGGTACCTGATTTTGCGTGGAAAACAAAAAAAACAAGACTGCTTGTAACAGGGCGAAGCTCTAAATGCTCCAACTGCCTTTTAAAGTCTATGGAGCAGTAATAATAAAAAAAAAATTATAATAAAAAAAAACAAAATGAAAATATAAAAAAAACTCGAGATTATGGCAAATAAGCTTCTTTCAACTAATTTGGAACGATTTCTAACCTGTATTATATCTCCGCTTACGCGTTAATAGCGCAAATTAATTGTCTCAAATTGGCCAAAATGGCAATCTTTGAACCCCCAATAACATTTTACTAAAAAATGATCAGAGGTGAAATATACTTTCAAATTAAAGCTCAAGACAACAATACCTTTTGAATGATATTGGCTAAAATTACGTCAAAATTGACTTGTTAAAAAGTCGAAATTTGTCTGAACAAAAAAACCCACCCCGAGCAAAACATTCCGTTACTTTCGTTGCGAGTGTCGAAACAAAAAAAATAAAACACACTCAACTACAAAGTTCCTTTCAATTTTCAATGGTCGGAACAATAAAGCAAAACGCGCAGTTGACAACTAGTTTCAAAAGTAGGTGTTTTCCTTCAATAAGTTTTTCATAATATAAGTATTTGTTTCAAAAGTGTGTGTTTCCTTTCCATAATCCTATCCTACAAATATTGGCTCTTTTCCAATCCCCCCTCCCCGCCTTTCAAATTCAATTTTAAAAAATTTATTTAACATTATCATAATGCAATGAAATTTGGCGTGGTGAACAAATCGACAACTGTAAACAGATTGTTCATCATACTTTACCGCGTAACAATACGCATTTAGCCGTAATAACATGTAAAACATGCATAAAACTCGGTATTTTGAAAAGGGAGGGGACTGGAAAAGAGCCCAAATATTTTTCTGTGGTAAGGCTTTAACTTTTTTGCTACTAGGCTGAGAAGCTATAGTCAGAATTAGCCCTAAATTGGACTCTGACTTAAATGTTTCAAGTTCCCAGGAAAAATTAAGAAAGCCCATTTAAAAGTTCTTTGTCAATTAGCTGAGTTTCAACGAAAAAAGTTAAATCTGAAGTTTTGAAACAATGTCAGGCGTATCTTTTCTTGAAATTTTTTTTGGTTTGTTCGAGTTCTTTATTATTTTTCCAACTGTATGTTGAAAAGGATTCAACATATAAACTTTTAAGGATACGCTTTGAAAAAAAGGGATAGGAGCGCAGCGACCTATTTGGCGTTCAAAATAAAAGTTTTCTTTGATTTCAAGTAAAAATATTTTCCTCACGTGTCGTTTTGAAAATACTTAGGAAACTTATACAACAAGTTGTACCGGTAACTCTTAGAAGCGTTCTGTTTTACTTGTTTTTGCTGTCCTAAGATTTTTTTGAATTTTTTGTGCAAATCGAAGTATGTCAAAACGCAATCTATCTGTTTGTTTTTTTTGCTTTTGCCTTGTTTTAAAACTTTTGATTTCCGCCTTTGTCCAAAGAATAGAAACGTTCTTATTTCTTTATAAACCTTTTTTAAAAGACTTCATAGTTTTTTTTAATTTTCCGCACAAAAAATGGTTGCGTTCTGTCATCAGAGCGAACTGACCCGCCTGACTGTAAAGCTCGCTCCCGTTCTTCCTTGTTTAGGGGTGGAGGATGTTGCAGCGCAAATGTGAGCGAGAGTACAAATGCATGTAAATGCATATAAACGCAAATATAAAACAAGAGTATAACGGTCTTTATGTCGGCGGATCTCGCGCATCCGTCCTTGCCATAGTTCAGTTTCAGGATACGTGCGAGTGGATAATGTCCACGTGGAGTGTCAGGCTCTATGACCCAAACCAAGTCGCCGGCTTTCAACTTAACGTCTGACTGGTTGCGCCAATTTCCAACAAAATTTTTCAATACCATGTTATGAGGAGTTTGGCACTGGTTTGAATATTATGAATCTAGGTGGGATAATTTACTTGGTTGAATTTGATCAATTAGTCAAAAATTTGAGAAATGAACAAATCGGATAATTTTTGAGTATCAAAAAATAATGATTAAGCGACAAAGTTGAATTGAGGCAAACAATTTGTTTTTAGTATTTAGCCACCAAACGAATAAACAATTCGTTTTTAATTTGAAATATTATGAATAAATAAATCTAAGAGATACAAGACTGCTCGTATATCAAGGCAAAGCCAAGAATCTTCCGACTGCCACCGAAAAATGAACAATAAATACGTATTCTCGATAATACAAAATTCAACGGCAATATTGATTATTTCATCCCAAAAATTGCTGTATTACGAGTTTTTAAATTTACCAATAATCAGCTTCAATAAACAAAATGGCGCAAGCTAGCCACAAGAACCGGTCGGTAATGTCCTTGAGACAAATTGCTCTTTTTTAGCGTGCAGCCTTAATCAAGGCTGAACCGAAGTAGAACAAAAAAAAACAGAAAAAAATAGGATATAAACCCTTTTTCATTATATTAATACATGGGCAGCTGGGGGACTCGAACCTACGTCAACTGTCGGTACGTTAGCTAAGGCCACTCGGTCAACTGTGCTTTATTTATATGCATTTATACTCTTGTTTCATATTTGCGTTTATATGCTTTTACATGCATTTCTACTCTCGCTTACATTTGCGCTGCAACATCCTCCACCCCTAACAAGTAAGAACGGAAGCGAGTTTTACGGTTCTTTTTAAATATTTATTTATAAACCTTTTTAAAAAGACTTTATAGTTTTTTTTAATTTTCTGCACAAAAAATGGTTGCGTTCTGTCATCAGAGCGAACTGACCCGCCTGACTGTAAAGCTCGCTCCCGTTCTTCCTTGTTTAGGGGTGGAGGATGTTGCAGCGCAAATGTGAGCGAGAGTACAAATGCATGTAAATGCATATAAACGCAAATATAAAACAAGAGTATAACGGTCTTTATGTCGGCGGATCTCGCGCATCCGTCCTTGCCATAGTTCAGTTTCAGGATACGTGCGAGTGGATAATGTCCACGTGGAGTGTCAGGCTCTATGACCCAAACCAAGTCGCCGGCTTTCAACTTAACGTCTGACTGGTTGCGCCAATTTCCAACAAAATTTTTCAATACCATGTTATGAGGAGTTTGGCACTGGTTTGAATATTATGAATCTAGGTGGGATAATTTACTTGGTTGAATTTGATCAATTAGTCAAAAACTTGAGAAATGAACAAATCGGATAATTTTTGAGTATCAAAAAATAATGATTAAGCGACAAAGTTGAATTGAGGCAAACAATTTGTTTTTAGTATTTAGCCACCAAACGAATAAACAATTCGTTTTTAATTTGAAATATTATGAATAAATAAATCTAAGAGATACAAGACTGCTCGTATATCAAGGCAAAGCCAAGAATCTTCCGACTGCCACCGAAAAATGAACAATAAATACGTATTCTCGATAATACAAAATTCAACGGCAATATTGATTATTTCATCCCAAAAATTGCTGTATTACGAGTTTTTAAATTTACCAATAATCAGCTTCAATAAACAAAATGGCGCAAGCTAGCCACAAGAACCGGTCGGTAATGTCCTTGAGACAAATTGCTCTTTTTTAGCGTGCAGCCTTAATCAAGGCTGAACCGAAGTAGAACAAAAAAAAACAGAAAAAAATAGGATATAAACCCTTTTTCATTATATTAATACATGGGCAGCTGGGGGACTCGAACCTACGTCAACTGTCGGTACGTTAGCTAAGGCCACTCGGTCAACTGTGCTTTATTTATATGCATTTATACTCTTGTTTCATATTTGCGTTTATATGCTTTTACATGCATTTCTACTCTCGCTTACATTTGCGCTGCAACATCCTCCACCCCTAACAAGTAAGAACGGAAGCGAGTTTTACGGTTCTTTTTAAATATTTATTTATAAACCTTTTTAAAAAGACTTTATAGTTTTTTTTAATTTTCTGCACAAGAAATGGTAGCGTTCTGCCATCAGAGCGAACTGACCCGCCCGACCGTAAAGCTCGCTCCCGTTCTTCCTTGTTTAGGGGTGGAGGATGTTGCAGCGCAAATGTAAGCGAGAGTACAAATGCATGTAAATGCATATAAACGCAAATATAAAACAAGAGTTTAACGGTCTTCATGTCGGCGGATCTCGCGCATCCGTCCTTGCCATAGTGCAGTTTTAGGATACGTGCGAGTAGACAATGTCCACGTGAAGTGTCAGGCTCTATGACCCAAACCAAGTCGCCGGCTTTTAACTTAACGTCTGACTGGTTGTGCTAATTTCCAACAAAATTTTTCAATACCATGTTATGAGGAGTTTGGCACTGGTTTGACTATTATGAATCTAGGTGGGATAATTTACTTGGTTGTGTTTGAAAACTTAGTCAAAAATTTGAGAAATGAACAAATCGGATGAATTTTGAGTCTCGAAAAATAATGATTAAGCGACAAAGTTGAATTGAGGCAAACAATTTGTTTTTAGTGTTTAGCCACCAAACGAATAAACAATTCGTTTTTAATTTGAAATAATGTGAAGAGATAAATTTAAGAGATACAAGACTGCTCGTATATCAGGGCAAAGCCAAGAATCTTCCGACTGCCACCGAAAAATCAACAATAAAAACTTATTCTCGGTATTACAAAATTCAACAACAATAATGATTTTTCATTCCAAAATTTGCTGTATAACGAGTTCATAATATCACCAATAATCAGCTTTGATAAAGAAATTGGCGCAAGCTAGCCAGAGGAACCGGTCAGTAATGTCCTTGAGACAAATTGCTCTTTTTTAGTGGTCAGCCTTAATCAAGGCTGAATCGAATTAGAATAAAAAAACAGAAAAAAAATGATATAACCCCCTTTTTTAGTAAATTATTACATGGGCAGGTGGGGGACTCAAACCTACGTCAATTGTCGGTACGTTAGCTTAGGCCACTCGGCCAACTTTGCTTTTTTTTTCATTTATACTCTTGTTTTATATTTACGTTTATATGCATTTACATGCATTTGTACTCTCGCTTACATTTGCGCTGCAACATCCTCCACCCCTAAACAAGGAAGAACGGGAGCGAGCTTTACGGTCGGGCAGGTCAGTTTGCTCATAACGGTCTTTATGTCGGCGGATCTCGCGCATCCCTCCTTGCCATAGTGCAGTTTCAGGATACGTGCGAGTGGATAATGTCCACGTGGAGTGTCAGGCTCTATGAGCCGAACCAAGTCGCCGGCTTTCAACTTAACGTCTGACTGGTTGTGCCACTTTGCCCTCTTACTGAGAGAAGGAACGTACTCCCGCATCCACCGTGTCTATATTGCGTTGGCGTATGATTGCGCTCTGGCAAACCGCTTCTTATGGTCGAAGTTTTCTTCGAAACTTAGCGACGGAAAACTCGCTGCGTGTTGACCAAGGATAAAATGATTCGGGGTCAACGCATCCAGATCTAGCGGATTGGAACTAACGACTGTTATCAGTCTAGCGTTATGGGATTGCTCAACAAGGCACAGCGTGGTTTTTAGAACCTCCTCAGTTACTCTTTTGTTGCCTAGGATGTCATACAAAACAAGCTTGACATTCCGAACTAATCGTTCCCAGGAGCCACCATGGTGCGGTGCGCTGGGTGGATTGAATTTCCACTCGATCCCTTTCTGAACAAAAACAGCAGGTGCGAGCTCATTCCAACTCTCAACGCAAGCTAAGAGCTCTTTCTGAGCGCCAACAAAGTTCGTGCCGTTGTCGGACATGATGGTGTCGGAGTACCGCGACGTGCAATAAACCTCTCCACGCCCATCACACAAGAGCTTGTGTCGAGTGAGGGGACCACTTCAATGTGCACCGCTCTATTGGTAAGACAGGTGAACAAAAAACCCCACCTCTTTTCCGTACTTCTCCGGATTGGAACTAGGAACGGCCCAAAGTAGTCAACACCTGTGTTAGAGAAAAGAGGTTGCTTGTAATCCAGTCTTTCAATGGGCAGATCAGCCATAATACGAGTTACTGTTTTGCTCTTTGCGTTTTCGGCACGCAACGCAAGTATTTTCAATGTTTCACAGCAACCATCGCAAATTTAACACAACGAACTTCAAATTAACCACCGCACGCATGTAATCCAAGCCTTGATGGAAATTCCTAAGGTGCAAGTGTTTGACCAATAACCGCACAACCGCGTGACGTGCATCAAGTATAATCGGATGCTTGCTATCAAAATTGGAATTAACCAAGCGGCTGATGCGCCCAGTCGAGCAAAGGATGCCAGCTGGTCCAATGAACGACGAATACTTAGCGATCCGAATATTCCTCGTGATAACTTTACCGGATCTTAGTAGTTTTAGCTCACTAGGGAACTTCTCACCCTGGGACAGGTAAATGAGCTTCTGTTCAGCAATATCCATTTCACACGGGTCTGTAATTTCCAATATACTCGAGCGGAAATGTATATGGGATGGCAGCCATCTTAACAAAAATGCTACTGTGCGTTTGTATTTCACAATTTTACTACTGAATTGAATTTCTCCCATTTTCTGAAGGGAGACTTTTTTC
This sequence comes from Symsagittifera roscoffensis, assembly GCF_963678635.1. Lineage (NCBI taxonomy): Eukaryota > Metazoa > Xenacoelomorpha > Acoela > Convolutidae > Symsagittifera > Symsagittifera roscoffensis. The sequence goes on from NC_087067.1 coordinate 17,691,900, forward strand.
TGTCAAAACATCGACGATGAAATTTGACGAATTTTCTAGACAAATTTCGAAATCACATGTTGGTTCTTTGAGTCTTATTTTATCAATAACCCTTGTATCGGGCTTGAACGGCCCATCAGTCGTCCTCAGTATACTAAGGCCATTAACACAGCTGCTTTCCTTGAGGGCTTCCGGTATCAGCTGGCTCATCACCGCTAAGTATGTGATGCCACTGATCAGTGGTGGTAGACTCCAGAATCTCACCAGTGCGAGAGTTCAAATGCATGTAAATGCAAATAAAAGCAAATACAAAACAAGAGTATAACGGTCTTTATGTCGGCGGATCTCGCGCATCCGTCCTTGCCATAGTGCAGTTTTAGGATACGTGCGAGTGGATAATGTCCACGTGGAGTGTCAGGCTCTATAACCCAAACCAAGTCGCCGGCTATCAACTTAACATCTGATTGGTTGTGCCAATTTCCAACAAAATTTTTCAATACCATGTTATGAGGAATTTGGCACTGGTTTGACTATTATGAATCTAGGTGGGATAATTTACTTGGTTGAATTTGAACAATTAGTCAAAAATTTGAGAAACGAACAAATCGGATAAATTTTGAGTCTCGAAAAAAAATGATTAAGCGACAAAATTGATTGAGGCAAACAATTTGTTTTTAGTATTTAGCCACCAGACAAATAAACAATTCGTTTTTAATTTAAAATAATGTGAAGAGAAAAATTTAAGAGATACAAGACTGCTCGTATATCAGGGCAAAGCCAAGAATGTTCCGACTGCCACCGAAAAATTAACAATAAATACGTATTCTCGGTAAACAAAATTCAACGGCAATATTGATAATTTCATCCCAAAAATTGCTGCTTAACGAGTTTATAAATTCACCAATAATCAGCTTCAATAAGCAAATTGGCGCAAGCTAGCCACAAAAACCGGTCGGTAATGTCCTTGAGACAAATTGCTCTTTTTTAGCGGTCAGCCTTAATCAAGGCTGAGCCGAAGTAGAATAAAAAAACAGAAAAAAAATAGGATATAACTCCTTTTTTTATTATAATAATACATGGGCAGGTGGGGGACTCGAACCTACGTCAACTCTCGGTACGTTAGCTTAGGCCACTCGGCCAACTGTGCTGATTTTATATGCATTTATTTTCTTGTTTTATATTTCCGTTTATATGCATTTACATGCATTTGTACTCTCGCTTACATTTGCGCTGCAACATCCTCCACCCCTAAACAAGGAAGAACGGGAGCGAGCTTTACGGTTCTTATTTCTTTATAAACCTTTTTTTAAAAAACTTTATAGTTTTTTTTTAATTTTCCGCACAACAAATGGTAGCGTTCTACCATCAGAGCGAACTGACCCGCCCGACCGTAAAGCTCGCTCCCGTTCTTCCTTGTTTAGGGGTGGAGGATGTTGCAGCGCGAATGTAAGCGAGAGTACAAATGCATGTAAATGCATATAAACGCAAATATAAAACAAGAGTATAACGGTCTTTATGTCGGCGGATCTCGCGCATCCGTCCTTGCCATAGTTCAGTTTCAGGATACGTGCGAGTGGATAATGTCCACGTGGAGTGTCAGGCTCTATGACCCAAACCAAGTCGCCGGCTTTTAACTTAACGTCTGACTGGTTGTGCTAATTTCCAACAAAAATTTTCAATACCATGTTATGAGAAATTTGGCACTGGTTTGATTATTACGAATCTAGGTGGGATAATTTACTTGGTTGAATTTGAACAATTAGTCAAAAACTTGAGAAATGAACAAATCGGATAAATTTTGAGTCTCAAAAAATAATGATTAAGCGACAAAGTTGAATCGAGGCAAACAACTTTTTTTAGTGTTTAGCCACCAAACGAAGAAACAATTCGTTTTTAATTTAAAATAATGTGAAGAGAAAAATTTAAGAGATACAAGACTGCTCGTATATCAGGGCAAAGCCAAGAATGTTCCGACTGCCACCGAAAAATCAACAATAAATACGTATTCTCGGTAATACAAAATTCAACGGCAATATTGATAATTTCATCCCAAAACTTGCTGTTTAACGAGTTTATAAATTCACCAATAATCAGCTTCAATAAACAAATTGGCGCAAGCTAGCCACAAGAACCGGTCGGTAATGTCCTTGAAACAAATTGCTCTTTTTTAGCGGTCAGCCTTAATCAAGGTTGAGCCGAAGTAGAATAAAAAAACAGAAAAAAATAGGATATAACTCCCTTTTTTTTATATTAATACATGGGCAGGTGGGGGACTCGAACCTACGTCAACTGTCGGTACGTTAGCTTCGGCCACTCGGCCAACTGTGCTGATTTTATATGCGTTTATTTTCTTCTTTTATATTTGCGTTTATATGCATTTAATGCATTTGTACTCTCGCTTAGATTTGCGCTGCAACATCCTCCACCCCTAAACAAGGAAGAACGGGAGCGAACTTTACGGTTCTTATCTCTTTATAAACCTTTTTTTAAAAAACTTTATAGTTTTTTTTTAATTTTCCGCACAAGAAATGGTAGCGTTCTGCCATCAGAGCGAACTGACCCGCCCGACCGTAAAGCTCGCTCCCGTTCTTCCTTGTTTAGGGGTGGAGGATGTTGCAGCGCAAATGTAAGCGAGAGTACAAATGCATGTAAATGCATATAAACGCAATTATAAAACAAGAGTATAACGGTCTTTATGTCGGCGGATCTCGCGCATCCGTCCTTGCCATAGTTCAGTTTCAGGATACGTGCGGGTGGATAATGTCCACGTGGAGTGTCAGGCTCTATGACCCAAACCAAGTCGCCGGCTTTTAACTTAACGTCTGACTGGTTGTGCTAATTTCCAACAAAAATTTTCAATACCATGTTATGAGGAATTTGGCACTGGTTTGATTATTACGAATCTAGGTGGGATAATTTACTTGGTTGAATTTGAACAATTAGTCAAAAACTTGAGAAATGAACAAATCGGATAAATTTTGAGTCTCAAAAAATAATGATTAAGCGACAAAGTTGAATCGAGGCAAACAACTTTTTTTAGTGTTTAGCCACCAAACGAAGAAACAATTCGTTTTTAATTTAAAATAATGTGAAGAGAAAAATTTAAGAGATACAAGACTGCTCGTATATCAGGGCAAAGCCAAGAATGTTCCGACTGCCACCGAAAAATCAACAATAAATACGTATTCTCGGTAATACAAAATTCAACGGCAATATTGATAATTTCATCCCAAAACTTGCTGTTTAACGAGTTTATAAATTCACCAATAATCAGCTTCAATAAACAAATTGGCGCAAGCTAGCCACAAGAACCGGTCGGTAATGTCCTTGAAACAAATTGCTCTTTTTTAGCAGTCAGCCTTAATCAAGGTTGAGCCGAAGTAGAATAAAAAAACAGAAAAAAATAGGATATAACTCCCTTTTTTTTATATTAATACATGGGCAGGTGGGGGACTCGAACCTACGTCAACTGTCGGTACGTTAGCTTCGGCCACTCGGCCAACTGTGCTGATTTTATATGCGTTTATTTTCTTCTTTTATATTTGCGTTTATATGCATTTAATGCATTTGTACTCTCGCTTAGATTTGCGCTGCAACATCCTCCACCCCTAAACAAGGAAGAACGGGAGCGAACTTTACGGTTCTTATCTCTTTATAAACCTTTTTTTAAAAAACTTTATAGTTTTTTTTTAATTTTCCGCACAAGAAATGGTAGCGTTCTGCCATCAGAGCGAACTGACCCGCCCGACCGTAAAGCTCGCTCCCGTTCTTCCTTGTTTAGGGGTGGAGGATGTTGCAGCGCAAATGTAAGCGAGAGTACAAATGCATGTAAATGCATATAAACGCAATTATAAAACAAGAGTATAACGGTCTTTATGTCGGCGGATCTCGCGCATCCGTCCTTGCCATAGTTCAGTTTCAGGATACGTGCGGGTGGATAATGTCCACGTGGAGTGTCAGGCTCTATGACCCAAACCAAGTCGCCGGCTTTTAACTTAACGTCTGACTGATTGTGCCAATTTCCAACAAAATTTTTCAATACCATGTTATGAGGAATTTGGCACTGGTTTGATTATTATGAATCTAGGTGGGATAATTTACTTGGTTGAATTTGAACAATTAGTCAAAAACTTGAGAAATGAACAAATCGGATAAATTTTGAGTCTCGAAAAATAATGATTAAGCGACAAAGTTGAATCGAGGCAAACAATTTTTTTTAGTGTTTAGCCACCAAACGAATAAACAATTCGTTTTTAATTTAAAATAATGTGAAGAGAAAAATTTAAGAGATACAAGACTGCTCGTATATCAGGGCAAAGCCAAGAATGTTCCGACTGCCACCGAAAAATCAACAATAAATACGTATTCTCGGTAATACAAAATTCAACGGCAATATTGATAATTTCATCCCAAAAATTGCTGTTTAACGAGTTTATAAATTCACCAATAATCAGCTTCAAAAATAAATTGGCGCAAGCTAGCCACAAGAACCGGTCGGTAATGTCCTTGAGACAAATTGCTCTTTTTTAGCAGTCAGCCTTAATCATGGTTGAGCCGAAGTATATAAAAAAACAGAAAAAAAATAGGATATAACTCCCTTTTTTTAATATTAATACATGGGCAGGTGGGGGACTCGAACCTACGTCAACTGTCGGTACGTTAGCTTAGGCCACTCGGCCAACTGTGCTGATTTTATATGCATTTATTTTCTTGTTTTATATTTGCGCTTATATGCATTTACATGCATTTTTACTCTCGCTTACATTTGCGCTGCAACATCCTCCACCCCTAAACAAGGAAGAACGGGAGCGAGCTTTACGATTCTTATTTCTTTATAAACCTTTTTTTTAAAAAACTTTATAGTTTTTTTTTTAATTTTCCGCACAAGATATGTTAGCGTTCTGCCATCAGAGCGAACTGACCCGCCCGACCGTAAAGCTCGCTCCCGTTCTTCCTTGTTTAGGGGTGGAGGATGCTGCAGCGCAAATGTAAGCGAGAGTACAAATGCATGTAAATGCATATAAACGCAAATATAAAACAAGAGTATAACGGTCTTTAAGTCGGCGGATCTCGTGCATCCGTCCTTGCCATAGTTCAGTTTCAGGATACGTGCGAGTGGATAATGTCCACGTGGAGTGTCAGGCTCTATGACCCAAACCAAGTCGCCGGATTTTAACTTAACGTCTGACTGGTTGTGCCAATTTCCAACAAAATTTTTCAATACCATGTTATGAGGAATTTGGCTTTGATTTGATTATTATGAATCTAGGTGGGATAATTTACTTGGTTGAATTTGAACAATTAGTCAAAAACTTGAGAAATGAACAAATCGGATAAATTTTGAGTCTCGACAAATAATGATTAAGCGACAAAGTTGAATCGAGGCAAACAATTTGTTTTTAGTGTTTAGCCACCAAACGAACAAACAATTCGTTTTTAATTTGAAATAATGTGAAGAGATAAATTTCAGAGATACAAGACTGCTCGTATATCAGGGCAAAGCCAAGAATCTTCCGACTGCCACCGAAAAATCAACAAAAAATACGTATTCTCGGTAATACAAAATTCAACGGCAATATTGATAATTTTATCCCAAAAATTGCTGTATAACGAGTTTATTAATTCACCAATAATCAGCTTCAAAAAACAAATTGGCGCAAGCTAGCCACAAGAACCGGTCGGTAATGTCCTTGAGACAAATTGCTCTTTTTTAGCGGTCAGCCTTAATCAAGGCTGAGCCGAAGTAGAATCGAAAAACAGAAAAAAGTGGGATATAACCCCCTTTTTTATTATATTAATACATGGGCAGGTGGGGGACTCAAACCTACGTCAACTGTCGGTACGTTAGCTTAGGCCACTCGGCCAACTGTGCTTATTTATATGCATTTATACTCTTGTTTTATATTGGCATTTATATGCATTTAGAAGCATTTGTACTCTCGCTCACATTTGCGCTGCAACATCCTCCACCCCTAAACAAGGAAGAACGGGAGCGAGCTTTACGGTTCTTATTTCTTTATAAACCTTTTTCAAAAGACTTTATAGTTTTTTTTAATTTTCCGCACAAAAAATGGTTGCGTTCTGCCGTCAGAGCGAACTGACTCGCCCTACCGTAAAGCTCGCTCCCGTTCTTCCTTGTTCAGGGGTGGAGGATGTTGCAGCGCAAATTTAAGCGAGAGTACAAATGCATGTAAATGCATATAAACGCAAATATAAAACAAGAGTATAACGGTCTTTATGTCGGCGGATCTCGCGCATCCGTCCTTGCCATAGTGCAGTTTTAGGATACGTGCGAGTGGATAATGTCCACGTGGAGTGTCAGGCTCTATGACCCAAACCAAGTCGCCGGCTTTTAACTTAACGTCTGACTGGTTGTGCTAATTTCCAACAAAATTTTTCAATACCATGTTATGAGGAGTTTGGCACTGGTTTGACTATTATGAATCTAGGTGGGATAATTTACTTGGTTGAATTTCAAAAAAATTAGTCAAAAATTTGAGAAATGAACAAATCGGATGAATTTTGAGTCTCGAAAAATAATGATTAAGCGACAAAGTTGAATTTAGGCAAACAATTTGTTTTTAGTGTTTAGCCACCAAACGAATAAACAATTCGTTTTTAATTTGAAATAATGTGAAGAGATAAATTTAAGAGATACAAGACTGCTCGTATATCAGGGCAATGCCAAGAATCTTCCGACTGCCACCAAAAAATCAAGAATAAATACGTATTCTCGGTATTACAAAATTCAACGGCAATAATGATATTTCATCCCAAAATTTGCTGCAAAACGAGTTCATAATTTCACCAATAATCAGCTTCAATAAACAAATTGGCGCAAGCTAGTCACAATAACTGGTCGGTAATGTCCTTGAGACAAATTGCTCTTTTTTAGCGTGCAGCCTTAATCAAGGCTGAACCAAATTAGAATAAAAAAAAACAGAAAAAATAGGATATAACCCCCTTTTTTAGTATAATAGTACATGGGCAGGTGGGGGACTCGAACCTACGTCAACTGTCGGTACGTTAGCTTAGGCCACTCGGCCAACTGTGCTTATTTTATATGCATTTATACTCTTCTTTTATATTTGCGTTTATATGCATTTGTACTCTCGCTGACATTTGCGATGCAACACCTTAACCTTACAAAAACGGATCTCAGTTGAAAAGTGTTTTAATATTTGAGCTCAGGACAACAGTGTATTTTAATCTAATCTGGAGAAAAAAAAACCACACCGAGCATAAATATTCCTTCACTTTCTTCAAAAGTCGGAACAAAAATCAGGTTTGAAAGGTTGAGTCGTACGAAATTATTGCGACCAATTAACTAGCCTCGATTTAATTTGGAACATTTTTATTGTGCGTGACAATTTGCCACGAATAAATAATTTTAGCATTATGAATAAAATCTTCAAAACGCGCACAAATTAGTCCAGAGCTTGTCCAAACTGCCAATTTTCAAACTCCCAGCACTTAGCAAAAATTGATCGGAGGTAAAATTTCTTTTTACATTTGATGTCAGGGAGTCGATTGTCTTCAATGGGGTATAGAAGTTATTGTTAAAACTATTATCTCAGTGACGAAAATTGACTGGTTGAAAAAACTACCGTAAAAGTAGGAATAAAAAACAAAAGAAAAACAAGGATAGTCGGTTACTCTGCAAGTAGCACAGAATGTTCCAACCATAGATAGTCTTTAGAAAACTATGGTTTTAAAAATTTTTTTCCAAGGTAGTGTTGTTTTTTTTCTGCATGGTGTGATAAAACGATCTGACGTACGAAAATAAATGAGGCATATTAGACAGTCATAATAAAATGAGGAAACTGGACAAAAATTTTTCCCGAATTTGCAGAAAATTTTTGAGTTTTTGAAGTTTTGAGTATTCCAAAAATGCAGCTAAAAAACTCCAAAAACCTGTTTTACATGCTTATAATTAAGTTTTAGGGTCTTAAATTAGGCATAACTTAGCTTGTAAGCCCACACGCTCACGCCATTTTGGTTCGTAATTACGACCAAAAATCAAAAACTTCAAGCTGGTTTTTCTCACCACTGTGAAAATTTTTTGCAAATTTTTTATTGTCGTTCGAATCACGGTTGAAAGGGCGGTTCAATATGATATATCTCTCAACCCGGTCCGATGATTATTAGTGGTACCTGATTTTGCGTGGAAAACAAAAAGAAAAAAGCTAAAACACACCCGAATACAAAGTTCTTCCCCATTTTAAATGATCGGAACAATAAATTGTTTATCTTAAACACATTTTTTTTTGAAAAACTTTTTTTATCGACGTTTATAGGTAGTCGATATATAATGGGATTCTCTTTATTACGAGCAGTTTTTAAATATGGTAATCAAAGTAATCAAAGGGTCTAGTGCATTTTCAAAAAGGTTGCCTAGCGCGCAGCAGATAAGGGAGAAAGACTTTTGCAGGCTTAATATTTTCCTGGCTTATTTTTATTCTTTGTACAAAATTTAGATGAAATTTCTATGTGTTTTAGTGACTTAAGGCTGTCTGACCTCTGGCTTGATGTTGTGTTGGTTTATGTATTGGTTCAATGTGTTACCATTTGACAGACAAGGCCATTTACTTCTTCCTTCTCACGAGCAGCAGATGTTTTTTTTTCATTTGTCATACAAACCTACTGAAGTTCAGCGTGCGATGAAAAATTCAAGTTTGGTATTGGCTTAGTTCTTAAGGTTTGTTCAAAAGATCATCGAAAGCAGTCATTCATAAGATCAGGAAAGCTTAAGTCTATATATAAAAAGTCATGTTAGTTGATCTTCACAAGACCAAATTAATTGTTGAATTGTTTCCCATGTTACTTCCTTGGCGAAGCTTTCTTTTTCTGCCCTCCTTTCTTGCCACCTCCTTTTGAACCCGTGGCCGAAACGTAGAGTTGTTTCTTAGCTGTTTTTCCCTGTCGCTGTGGTTCTGATGTGGATGCATCCCCACCCGACGGCCCAGGGGAGAATCTATTCTGAAGCCACTCTCTCACCTTCATCGGAGTGCTCACTAGTCGCCGGAACAAAGTGAGTTAACTCTGTTCTAATTTATTATGAGATGCTGGAATGACAAAATAGGTTAATTTTTAAAAAATGATATCATCCAACATTTTTTCTAACTTTTGAGGTTGTTGTCAGAAAATGCAATTTTTATAGATTGGCCAGGAAACTCGTGTTGTGCGTTGATCAACCCTTAATCTTAAACGATATGTTCCTTGGCAAATATTTGTACAACATGGCGGATAAAAATTAAACGAGTTATAATTCGAAACAATGCAAACAGGGCAACCTCGGAATATTTCGGCCGAAAAGACCCGAACTGGTTTAGTCGACTTTATTCTATTTCAGGTTGAGACAGGGATCAAAACAAGTATGAGGAGTGTGTTTTTCCTTTCTTGCACGAGTTAACTTGATTCTTTTGGTGGTCTATTGTAGATGTTGTCGTTGTCAGTCTCATGGCCACCCCTGTAGCCACTGCCATTGCTGCTTACAGACCCATATCCCCCCTGATAATGCTGTGGTCGACGCCGACTGTGTCCTCCAGCTACCCGTCTAGGTTTCTCTTTTTTCACAAGCCAACCACTCTGAGATCTAATTTTAAAAAACTGTTGTCAAAGAGCGGCAAAATTTTCCGACATTCATTATTTGTACAAAAACAGAAAGGAAAATGAACATTTGCGAAATGGGTTTTTTCCTACTTTTTTTTCTGTTTGGTCGAAAACCAGGGGTAACTTAAGTATTTTCCGTTTTTATAATTTTTCATTATCTTTGAGATTAAAATTTTAGTTTTCTTTAGATGCCTATTTTAATTTCATATCTGCTGTGAAGATCAGCCAAAAATGGTTTTCAGGTAAAAAAAAAACTTTTGGGGATTTGTGAAGATAATTTTGTGAATAACAATTCCAATACTCTGTCAGTTTGCATACGAATTGATGGCTTTTTTCCAGTCCCCCTTTCAAAATCAATTTTGAAAAACTTATTTAACGTTGTCATAATGCAATGAAATTTGGCGTGGTGAACAAATCGACAACTGTGAACAGATTTATCTACATACTTTACAGGGTAACATCCCAAAGTTAGCCGTAATAACATGTAAAACAAACATAAAACTCGGTATTTTGAAAGGGGTGAACTGGAAAAGAGCCGAGTTCACGAGTAGTTCGGAACAGATTCGGAAAATCGCTGAAAATAACTGAACAAAACAGATTGTATGGTTCTAGCCTGTATGGTTCTGGAAGTGCCCCGAGAAGACAGTCGAGTCCATACGTGCCATCCTCGTCCATTCTGAAATTGGTGTCCTCGTACTCGGACGAACTGGATGTGCTGGTGTAAGACCCACGCTAAAGAAGAGACGGAGTTGTAAACACTGCTCTTGTTATACCTTTAAAAGATTGATGGTCGGAATTATATTGCCGAATTAATAATAACTTTAGCAAAAACTCATCAGATAAATTACGAAGCAGTTGCTGATAACGCGACAATTTAATCCTAATTGATCCTGACAGCGACAGATTGACATTATCATAGACCCATATGATTTTTATCCAGGCATTCTTAACGATAAGGGAAGAACTATGGCCTTATATTGGTTGAAAAAACCATGATCAGCTATAGAGGAGCTGAGAGTAAATTTGGTTTGATTGATATTTACCTGCTGGTACGTGAACCTTTGAGGCAGGTGTCCAGGCACTTCGTCCATGCTTACATTGTCCCAAGGAGGGGATTGCTGGGCGGAGCCAGACTGCTCCTGCGGCTGTTGGGCTGAGTTGTCACCTGAAAAATAGTACTCGCCCTGAGAGTGAATCGGATTGATTCGGTACGCGTTGTTTTGCAAAACAAAGCAAAGAATTTGCTGAAATAAAGTTTTCATTTTTTGACAGAGTGTTTTAGGCGCATCACAGGTACGGCGCTTCTCGTATACTCATCCAATGAGCTGTCTTTTGATTGTGCAAGCATTACTTCTGCTATTTTTCCTTTTCCTCCCACCTGCGAGGTTTTACAACTTGATTTTTTTTCGCATTGTTCTCGTACTTAACCTTGCAAAAACCCTCATTACGCCATAAAACTGATGCATATCTGAGGTGAGGGGAGGGGGAGGGAGGAAAAAGCTGGGGATAGAAGAGAACTCAGGCTCTTTTTCCTCCCCCCACCAGCAAATTTTCACTGGTAATTTTTCACTTCTCATTGTCCAATTGTTACAAAATTTGGACTAGTTAGGCTATGGCAAATTTAGTAAAACCTCTCGTTACAACAAAAAATTGATGCTTGTGATTAACTGATCTGAGCCCATAAGATATACCGCTCGTGATTGGTTTTTCGGGTCTTTCCCAGCAATTATCCCAGTAAAATATAGCCCCCTGGGGCTCTTTTTCCTTTTCCCCCCACCAGTCTATTATGATTTTAATACCAGTCTAAAAAATTGAAAAAAAAATGATTTTATTAATTAGCAATCTATTAAAATCTTTTTTTTTGAAATCAAAATATAATAAAAAGTTTTTTAACCAATTACAATCGATAAAAAATCCATCACGATTATTTTTCTGCCAATTTTAAATTCATATGTTTTGCACACAAAATCCATTTAATTCTGTTGCTTATCTATTTTGTCTTCAACCTTGCATATGAATTGCTTATTATTATTTTTTGTTTTTTGTAAACGTTAGCTTATTTATAAACTGAGAAAATTTTTTCAAAATTTTTGTAATCAATTCAAAGTTATAACGTTTTTGCTTTGCTTTTTTTCTCCATTTGAGTTGTTTCATGATGCATTTCTTAAAGTTTTCAACACCAAAAAATCAGTACATTGCTTTAGTTTCACGATTTGTTGGAGGATTTATTTTTCATCTTACGCCGGAATTTTTCAATTTTTATGATGAAAGGATCTCTATGAAACTTTTGTTTCGTTGTAAGACTTTGTGTACTGGGGAACCCAATTGTTGCAAGACATCTTGCTTTTAGAAACTTTGTTATTGACGGAAAAAATAACTCATTGGATATATAGGATATGCATGAGATTTATTTAAAATATAGTTAATTGCAACTAAACTTGGGTGCATGTATATAAGTGAAAATAATTTAATTTTTTTACGCTTTAAAAAGTTGCAGGTGCCCAGTGAAGTAAAATGTGAATCTTTATTCATTCATAAGCAACTCTACGCATCGCTTAGTAATAAGTAATAAAAAATGGATTTTTGGTTTCAATGCACTTTTGAATGAAAACACATTGATTGTTCCAAAGTCAACTAGAAATTTACTTCTTGAAGGGGGAGGTGGGGTGTCTGTTCATGTTGGGCTCTCATTGACTTTCAAAATGTTCAAATCTGTTGAGCTGTTCGTTTTGACCTAATTGTTTGGAATATAAAAACAAAGAAAATCATTAAAATCAGAACAAAATGGGGAACACTGGAGAAAACAAACGTTAGAAATTGGCAATTCCAGCAGTCTAGTAACAAAAAAATTACAGCTCCCCGAACTTGACAAAAGAAAGGGTGCTTTAAGTTTGCTGGCAGGGGGGGGGGAGGGGTTATTATGGGAAAAAGCTGCGAATGCATCGCTTTGTTTTTTACATTGTAGGCGTCGTTAGCAAGGTAGACATTTTCAAAATCAGGTTTTTAATAACTTTTTTGAAAGATTTGTTAACATTTGGGCCCTTTCCAATCCACCCGTTTTTCAATTTCAACTTGGAAAATAGCTCTAACGATGTCAGAATGCAATGAAGCTTGGCATGGTGAACAAACTAACAATTGTAAACAGTTTTTTTTCATATATTACAGCGTAACATCACGCATTTAGTCATAACAAGACGTAAAACAGTTATATAAACAGATTTGCGTCCGAAAGAAGCTTACCAGGTGATGATTTTGAATTCTTGCGGAAGGAAAACGCGGAGAGGTCTTCAGCCCCTGCTCACTACCTCTACTCACCCGAACGAATACTACGGGGACACAGGGGCTCTTTTTCCTTTTCCCCCCACCTGCAAATTTTTACATGCAAATTTGTTGACCACATTGTCCGATTGTTACAAAAATTTACATACAGACTAATACGGCCACGACAAACATATTTGGTCCTCATACTGAACCTCGTAAAAACACTCGTTACACTAATATATTGAAGCTCGTGTGAGGTGGGGGGGGGGGGGTGGAAGGAAAATTAGCCGACACAGGAATCATTAAAAAAAGGCAGCGAAAAAAATGACACAAACCTCGAACAATTTTACCCCACCAAGTTGTCAATTTTTGTCCTCCTTTCTTCATGGTTCTCTCACAAACGATTATCTTGACCGATCGTAATTAGATCTTAGTTAAACGTCTTAGATTTGTTGCAAAATACTTTCACTTATAGATACTTAATTGGAGTATGTCCAAAAATGAGGATTCGATTGTTGGTTGCAGTTGGAAGCTGGTTAATTTTGAGATTTTCAAAATGAAATGGTGCTTTGTTTTACAATTACCGCACGTGCAGCACTGAACTGGACATCATAAGAAGAAGACTATGGGATGAGTGGGCTTTTTTTCTTTTCCCCCACCTGCAAGTTTCTCAGACTCATTTTTCTGTTCACGTTGTCGGATTTTATAAAACTTTGCATAAGGACTAATTAGGCCATGACAATAAAATTTGGTCTTCATACTCAACCCTGTAAAACCACTCGTTCTCGTTGTACCATGAACTCGATGCTTATGTGAGGTGGGGGAAAAGGAAAAAGAACCGCCGAGTGCAGCGCATTCTTACTGAAAATCTCGGCTCTTTTTCGTTTTCCCCACCTGCAAATTTTTATAAATTAATTACTGTTCACATTGTCCGATTGTCATGACATTTGACATGCGGACTGGCTACGCCATGACAAACATATTTGGTCTTCATAAAAAACCTTGTAAAACCACTCGTTAGACCATAAAATTGTTGCTCGTGTAAAGTGGGGCGAAAAGGAAAAAGAGCCAAAATTTTTCTTTTTTTCCTTTCCCTCCACCTCACATGAGCACCAATTTTATGGTGTAACTAGGGGTTTTTAAAGGTCAAATATGAAATAAAATATTTTTATCAGGGCCATATTAGTCTGCCTGCGAATTTTCATAACAATCAGACAATGTGCACAGAAACTTTACATCTAAAAATTAGCATGTGGGCGAAAACGAAAAAGAGCCAAAAAATGTTTTAAATTTTCTGAGAAAAAATATCGGCTGCTCTGCTTTTTTTTAAATGGTTTTCTCTCAGACTTATTCTTATACCACGGTGAAGATATCAACTTTTTGCGCCAAGAGATATTTTTTCTTTAAATCAGATTTATTGCGTTTTTGGGATTCAAAACTGCCGCGACTTGGCCAAGTCAAGTGCATTTGAAGATTTTGTGGCTGTTCACCCACCTCACACGAGCATCAATTTTATGGTCTAACAAGCGGTTTTACGAGGTTGATTATCAAGAACAAATATGTTTGTCATTGCCTGATTTATCTGCATGTCAGTTTTCATGACATTCGAGCAATGTGAACAGTAAATTAAATTATGAACATTTGCAGGTGTGTGGGAGGGGGGAGAGGAGGAAGAAAAATTTTATTTATGATGCTAAAGCGAAATATTTAGGTCTAGCGTATTATCAAGCACTGAAAATTGTTCCAAATCGAAATGAGGCAAGGTACTTGGGCTCTTTTCCAGTCCCCTTGTGATTTTTTTTCGAAAAGACACTTTAAAAACTTCTATTTGAAACACCGCCAATTGGAATCAATTCTATTACCTCCCATATTTGATTCCGAGGCTCTTTCACCCAAACATTTTCTTTTTTTTTCAGTTGTTTTAGGTGTGATAATGGCTGAATGCGTAATGTTACAATGTAAGGTTTCAAAAACAAAAGTTTTCACATTAGGTAGATTGTGCACCATGCAAAGATTCATAACATTATGAAAGTAAAACTAATCGTAAAGTTATATCTTAAGTCAAAGCTGAAATTCAAATAAAGGGGAGTGGAGCAAATTGGAGTATGAACTTCTATTTAAGTGTTGTCACACTGTATTGAAACTAAGCAAGAAAAGTGAATTGTTTTTTTTTTAAATTTATTTGCTTCTCATACCTTGGAACGCAAAATATCAAAAATCACAGAAAATCAAGAAAAAATGGAACTACTTGCATGAGAGCAAATCCTTGATAATTGCGACTGCCTTTTAATATCCAAAAATTAAGTAATTTTCAATGAAAATTGAAATTGATTAAAACTCAAAAGGAAGTGAAAAGTAGTAGTAACAATTCCAATTAACTTGCCTCTAATCAAATAAGACGACTTCCGTTTTTTTTCAGAAAAAAAACGCATTAATTGACACAAGTTAATCAAATTTAGAAAATTTAAACAGCAATATTTTTACAAAAAAATGATCGCAGAGGAAAAGATTTTCAAATTAGAGCTCGATGCGTCAAAAGTTCTTATAATATAAAGTTTTTGAAAAACAAATCACAGCAAGCACAGTTATTTCATTTTTTAATCGAAAATTGAATAATAAAAACAAAAACCTATAGGCGTGGGAAACTTAAAAAAAAGCTCATTGGTCTTATCATTGCCCAATACGATTCAATTTTCAAAATTTAATTTTTGATGTTGATTAAAAATAATGTTGAAAATATTGTTCTACTAACATTTATTGAAAACCAGTTAAAAGACCGTCAGAGCCTTCACCCCGATTTTTTGGTTGTTCAAATGGCTAGCCATGAATTTTAGCAGGGACAGATCTAGGATTTTCTTGAGGGGGGCGGATTTTCAAAAAAATTTCGAAAACTTTGACGACCCTTTTTTTTAGGTCGACCAAATTGATTTTTCGAGCTCTCCCAAAGCACGGTTTTGTCCCTATTTTGGCCAAATGTTTAGCGCCGCAGGCAAAATTTTGAAAATACAGGTCAAAAAAGGCGTTTTTAGGCGCGCGCTCCCCCCTCAAAATTAGTATATATTGGCGCCCAAGGCGCCTTTAGAAAATTTTTAGGGTCGATCGGCCAAAAATGGATTTCTTAAAAAGTATCAAAGGGGGGACCCCTTTGGGCCGGCAGTGGGTCGAATCTCTGAGGGGGGGGGGGGGCGTCCGCCCCCCCTAAATCCGCCCCTGAATTCTTGGCATTTTTGGCTGAGTCAACAATTTTACATGCTCATTTACGAAAAAAAAAATCGTTTCCAAGCAGCCAAATGTCTTTACAATCGAACAATTACACATGAAGTACTTTTTTTAAAAACACAATGGTGAAGGGAACGAGTACAGGAATTGTTTCAACTAATTTTTGTTTTGCTTAACAATGTGGGCTGTTTTGCTAGTTATGCCAGTGCCAATGATAAGTACGTGTTGTGCAATATCCATGTATCTTACAAGCTGAAAAATTTCAACCAGAAACGTTAAAAATGAGCTTCGAAAGCTGGAATATTTGAACTTAGAGTTTTGGTACAGCTTGATAATTCTTTTACCATTTTCTGTTATTGGTTAAAATATAAAGATAAAAAATAAAGATAAAAGATAAAGATAACCTTTGGTTTTCACTAATAAAATTTATTGTACATTTTTAACAAAAATTTTATTAGTGAAAATCGCAGGTTATCTTGAAAACAAATAACAAAAAAACGGTAAAAAGAATTATCAAGCTGTACCAAAACTCTAAGTTCAAATATTCCAGCTTTAGAAGCTCATTCTTAACGTTTCTGGTTGGAATTTTTAAGCTTTTAAGATACATGGATTTTGCACAACCACAGGTTATCTTTATCTTTTATCTTTGTTTTTTATTTTTATATTTTAGCCAATAACAGAAAATGGTAAAAGAATTATCAAGCTCTACCAAAACCCTAAGTTGTCCATTTTTTGAACAAAATCTCCACGAATAAATTTTTTATGGGCAAGCTTTTTTCTTCGGATAAAATTTGTGCAATTCCACATAGTTTCATGTATAAAGAAGACTATTTTTGTTGCCATGTCAAAATTGCTTTACTTCAAACTTTTTATGCATGGATTTTTTATGATATTTTACAGCTTTTTTTCACAAGACCCCCGTATGAAGTCCTATGTTTTAGCGTTTTTCTCATATAGTATTAACATGGGTACCTAATTTCGACATAAATGAGACCTTTTGACTGCTTAAGCTATGCGGTAAATGCTACTCCAAATGAATCCGCTAGTCAATCGTATCTCTTGTCTTGGCGGTTTTTTACGCGATATAAATTGCCGCTAGAAAACATCGATGTAAAGTTTTTAGAGAGTCAAAATTGAGATCACAAAACGGGCACAGAAAACCGACTCAAGCTCAAAAAAAATCACTGATTTCGTAACAATAAATAAAATAAAATATAAAATCAAAAAAATATTACCAGTTTTTATTGAAACTAGGTGAGGTGAAATCATGCTTTTGGAAATTAGATCCTAGTTTTTTTTTAAGAATTTGCTTTTTTAAATACAAAATTTTCAGTCAGTATTTGAAGATTTGGTGCTGACCAACAAAATACCATTTTGTCATGAATTTTTTTTTTAAACGGAAAACTCCTACACTGAAAATGTTCGTAAGCGACCGATTTATTTCATTTACTTCACTTTTAGTTTTTTTCTTGCTAAAAATTTTTGCAAAATGAGGTTATGACAAACAAGTTGATGAAGAATTGTTTTACTTGAATTTAATAATTTAAGAGTTTTGGAGTTTTTTATTATAATATCATCTTTCAAATTTTGCGATAAGAAAGATTGCAGGGCTTGTAGAACATCATTTCACTTACTAAAAGGTGTTTTGTCGCATCATAGATATTTTGGCCTCATCATAAAAAACAAAGCATAGCTAGAATTCATTTGCTTTCATTTCGATCGCTTTCTCAAATCTCAGATTCAAAAAAAAATTCACAGTTCCAAAAAATTCAGTTCAAAAAGACTATTTAATTTCTATTGTGTTGAAAATCATTATCTTTTGATCCTTAAAGTCACCTTAAGGCTAAAATAGTGAACGGGAAACCCAGAATGGATAACAGCTACCCCAAAAAGAGCAGTCATGATAATGTTAGTGATTCGGAAACATTGCAAGAAAGGAAAAATTTGGTAAATGTCAAAAATGTCGATTTTTTGGAAGAACATGTTCATTAGCAAAATAAGGCTATTTATTATTGATATGCCCCACAAAATCACTCACTTAAAGACCAGGATTCTAACACAAGAGCTGTATTCAAATAAAGATTGCTTGATTTTTAACATAAATTACAAAATGAATAAATTATTGCTCGTCCATGAGGTTTGCAAACTAACTTATGATTATTTTATTCATATTATATCTTCATCTGCAATCAAGGCATGCCATCCTCTCGCTGGAAAATCAAGGAACATCGTTTCATCTTTTTAAATTAAATTGTCTATTTTGCAGACAAGAATAAATTTTATGGACGGCAAAAAATGTAGACAGGATGCATTATTTATACGAATAGCCGAAATCTTTTCTAAATTGAAAGACTTCCCAAGAATGGTTTAGAAATTTTAAAAAAACTGGCAATTATTTGGGATTGGTTGCAACTACGCAAAAGTGTAATGTCACAAATTTATTCCTTATGCTAAAAAAACGGCTATTTTGCATACGAATAAATTGGTTAAAGATTTGTTGCATAAATCAGCAAAAAAGTGGGAGGTAAACATTTAGTTGGTGATATCAAAAACCGGCATCAGAATATTTAAGATGATAAAATGCTAAAAGTACTCAAAAAAGATAATTCAAAAAAGACTGCAGAGAAAAGGGGTCAACAAGATACACCAACAGAAGATAATGAACCGGAAAAATTTAAGGGAACTCAAAGAGCAAAACAGTGTGTAATTTCTAATTTTCTTGGGAACGAGATTGGGGAAATAGAAAAATATTGCGAGAACTATTTTAGTCATACTGATTTTTTGTTTAAAAATTGTTGATTTAAGCTGAATGCATGTACACGATATTAAAGGGGGGAGAAAGTGGGATTTCTTAAAAACAGCTCAATTGCTTTGTTGATTACTAGGTCGCTATGATGCCATCATAACCAGCTACAGTGGTTCTCTGATTATTTTCTCAATCAACCTATAATCATGGCACTTCTAGAAAAAGGCTCTCAGATAATGATCGATTTGGTTACTACAAGATATCTGGATATCATCAAGTTGTAACTAATTGCCGAAAAGTGAAAAAAGATGGTAGTTGCGCTTTTTCAATAGGAAATAAATTAATTCCATAAACGGTTCAAACCTTGATCTTTTTATAGTCTTAGTTTTGTAAAAACCTCATGATGTGTAAAAAAACGGTTTTTTTGAAGTCTTTGGAATGTTTTTTTTTTGAAATTTTAGCAAAGAAAATAAGCAAAAAAGTTTTTAACTGCAGACATGAGGATCAACATTCTGATATTACTTCCATTTCTAGGGAACATTGAAAACTACTTAAACGTTTTGGATTTAATATACACTCCAATCCAACTAGAAGCACTCCCACTTCAAACAAAAATTTTTATTGACCATTGCGTTTCTTATAAAATTTTGAACATTTATACGATTGAAACTAACATCAGTGATCCTTATCTTTTGCTAATTAAATTAAAGAAAATCATAGCATCAAAAAAGTGAATCTAAACCAAATTTTCAACAATTTGAAAAGTTTGTAGAAACCATAACATTTTTGAATACCTCTTTGCGCGGTGTTTTTTTTTGCAAAATATTAAATTTTGTTTGACGATTGACAGTAGATTGTTTTCATCGCCAAATAACTAATTCATTAGATATTTTGGTCCCTTTGCTGAAAAAAATTGAAAAAACGAAACACACAAATCGACACAAAAGATGAAAGAATGACACAAAAAATGAAAGAATGACACATAAAATGACACAACTAGTTGAAAAAAAAGTTGTTCAACAGATATATCCAAAACCTATCAAGTTTGAGGGAGCAACAGTAAAAAAATTGAAAGAAACAAAGCCACTAAAGATCTAAGAAATGTGAAAATACATTTCTACGATCAGTCTGCAGAGTCAAGTTTAAATTCAAAGAAGTTTTTCAAAATCTTTAAGCATTTGCTTAAGACCAATGACAAAGGTGATTTTACTTTAAACTTGAATGAAATAAAAAATTACTAAGCAAAAATTGGGTAAAACAAAGCTGAAATAAATTTTTCAACTCACTTTAATTTCACGTATCCTAGAATTGCAGATACGATTTTTTTCTCTGATCTGTGATTGATTTAGGCGATGTCGGTAAAGAAATTAAAAAGGCAAGCAATAGTGATGCGGTTGGTCATGATTTTAAAAGCAATAAGTCTGTACAAGTTTCTTTGTCTGTTATAAAAGAGCCGTTAGCGAGTTTGGAAACTGAAATCTTTGAGAAGATTTCTTTACCCTCAAAACTGAAAAAGCTCGAGTAATTCTACTGCAGAAAGGTGTAGACACCGATAATTTTGAAAACCATCGTCCGATTAGTTTACTTACCGCTATTGGCAAACTTTCTGAACGCGTTGTTTTTGTATAAAGTTCAAATTTATTTAAAAAAATTGTATAATTTGCCCCGAGCAGTTAAAATTTCAGTCAAAAAATCCTGCTCTCATGCAGTTTGGCTGGTCGAGCGTGTTCTATCGATTTAAAAAAGAATTTGAACATTACATCATAGTATTCTTTTGGCTAAATTAGAAAGAAATTGCTCTCGCGGTAAGTTCTTTGATTTAATAAAGTCTGACCAATTATTGGCTGTTAAGATTCGTTGATTGCAACAATCGATTCTAGTGTGCCGCAAAGATCAGTATTTGGGCCTATATTTTTTCTTTTTTATCTGAACGATTTTCCAAAAGCACTTGAAGATTGCTAAAAAACAATTTCGGAAGCCTTTTGGCGAGGTCTAAGAAACGATGATTACGGTTTAACAACAACCATCTAACAGTTTACTTAACGCGCGAATATTGCACGTGTCTTGTTAAGCAAGAAAAAAAACACAACCACTGCAACATCGACAACTATTGCAACTATTGGAACTATTGCAACTATTGCAACTATTGCAACTATTGCAACTATTGCAACTATTGCAACTTGTGCAACTAATGCAACTATTGTTCTGTTGTATAATTGTTCTGTTGTTCTGATATAAGGACTCTTTTTTGTCACAATTTTTTTTTTGCGCCGCAGACAAACTTCCCAAAAAAGCTGGTTCAAAATAACGTTTTGAACACTTAAAAAAGTAGACCAAAAGTTTTTCGGCGCGCGCTCCCCTTGAACTAATTACATTGGCGCAATTAAATTGTTCTGTTGTGAATATTGCACTTGTCTTGTTAAGAAAAAAAAACAACAACCACTGCAACATCGATAACTGAGCGGACATTTTATCTCAAGCAGTGCTCGTATTTGGATCAGAGCTCGTGTTTGGAGCTGAACTCGTGAGTTTGCAGCAGAGCACGTGTTGGGAGTACAGCTTTTTTTGTGGATTGGTGCTCGTTTTGGATGCAGAGCCGGTGCTTGGAGCTCGTGTGTGTTTGGTACAGAGCCGGTGCTTGGAATTCGTGTTTGGAGAGAAGCTCGTTTCTGGAGCAGAGTGGCCCGTGCTCGGGAAGAGTTCGAGTTTGGTTCAAAGACCGCTCGTGATATCATGAGGCGGACTCAGAGAATTATCAAATCGCCTAGTTATCTGGGGTATAATTCTGATTCGCAGCTCAGTGTTTCCAATACCAGCGGGTTTGAAGTGGAGGACTTGTTAAAATCACAAGATAACAATGACCGCGTTAATGTTACACCGACAAGCAATGACCGCACAGGATTAATTCAAGCCATGCAAGACCTGCAAATAGAAGATGTGCTACCAGAAACTGATCCGAATCTTGATTGCCATGACGAAGACATAATGATGGAAGCATTCGGTGCGTCACTTGACAAATCAACTTGTCTTGATCATTCGTTTTGGACTGAAAGATGGGTGAAAAGTGTACGGTTGCCAAAAAGACCATATACTTTGCCCAATGGTAACATTGGTAGGAAGTACGTGGACCTCCTGACACATGAACCGAAGCTTGTTTCTACCACTGCTGATTCCACTTCAGAAAGAGTTCTGGTGATGAGTCGTGTTTTGTTACAAAGAAATCCAATGATCAAAGCATCAAAAGACATTCAAAGACTTATTGGACGGCGCATTGAAGACTGGAAAGAAAACAAATTCGACAAGTTGTTGGCGGAAGCAGTGAGATGTGTCAAAAAGAAACAAAAAAATCATGATAATTTGGACGACAAACATGTCTCGAAAGTGTTTGCTTCATTAATGATGAAAGGCAAAGTGAGAAGCGCTATTCGGTGGCTCTCGGAGAATGCAAGCGGGGGTGTGCTTGATCCTATGCAAGATGTGAAGAAAGATGTGACCGTTTTAAAGACTTTGAAGTCAAAACATCCAGGGCCACACAAGTCACATCTCTCTTCGCGATTTCAAGTGCCAGTTTTATCCGACTTTGAAGACGTTATAATCAGTTCTACTTCCATTGAAAAGACAACACGTTCTTTGCAGGGCAGTTCAGGAGCGTCGGGAACCGATTCTGAGCATTGGCAGACGGTTTTATTACGTCATGGGGCTCAGAGTTCTTACTTGAGAGACGAAGTTGCAACTCTCGCCACAAAAATGTGCAATCAAATCTCACCATGGTCGAAAGTCTGAGCACTGGTTTCTGGAAGATTGATTGCGCTTGATAAATGTCCTGGCGTGCGACCTGTTGGCATAGGTGAGTGTCTACGGAGAATAATTTGCAAAAGTGTGGCAGAGTTCACAAAAATTGACCTTGAAGAAACATGTTCGACTGATCAATTAACTTGTGGGCTGAAAGCTGGCGTTGAAGGTGCAATTCATGCGCTCTCTGATGTTTTTGATGACAACAAGAAAGATGGCTGTGGCATGCTGTTGATGGATGCATCAAATGCTTTCAACTCGCTCAATCATGAAACACCGTTGTGGAATGCTCGAATATTGTGACCTAGATGTTCTAGATTTCTCTTCAATACTTACAGAGGCTTCGCGTCGCTTTTCGTTGCTGGCGCCGAGGAAGTGATATACAGTAGGGAAGGAACAACACAGGGAGACCCACTGGCAATGTTCTTTTAAGGTGTTTCACTTCTTCTCCTGATTCGGAAGTTAAAGGATCCGAACAATTGGTTACAAAGTTGGTATGCTGATGATTCTGCGGCCATAGCAAAACTCAAGAAATTGTAGATATGGCTCAAAACTTGATTGAGGAAGGTCCCGCCTTCGGTTACTTTCCAGAGCCTTCCAAAAGGTTTCTGATTGTCGATAAACAATATGCTGAACAAGCGCATCACATATTTGGCAAGTACTCGATTACTATAATGGAAGGAAAGAGGTTTTTGGGTGGTTTTATTGGAGACGGAAATAAAAAGGACATCTACCTGGAAAATAAAGAACTTGAATAGGAAGACAAAATTGAGAAACTTTCTTTTGTAGCAAAAACAGAACCACAATGTGCTTTATCAGGACTGACTAAGTCCCTACAATCGGAATGGAATTTTTACCATCGTGTTTTGGGTGGTTCTTGTCAGCTTTTTCAACCGCTAGAGAACCTAATGATGGAGAAATTCTTATCTGCGATACTTGGAAGTTCGTCGCTTTCATCAATGGAGAGACGTCTCTTTTGTTTGCCAGCAAGAAAGGGTGGTCTTGGAGTGTCTAACCCAACCAGTTTCGCTGATGAGTCATACAACACGTCAGGTGAAGCAATTACGGTTCTTTATGATGCTATTATTGATTAGCACGGTTTTTCCCATGAAGACCACAGAAAGCAAATGTCTCGATCGCGGAACAAACATCATCGAATAATAGAAGAAAAACATGAAGAGTTGTTGGGGGAGTTATTGAATGAGCTACCAGCAGACCAAGTTCGCGCAGTAAAAACAATCAATGAAGGAAGCTTGTCTGCCTGGCTGACAGCGGTATCGATTGCTGCAGAAAACTTTGATCTTCCAGAATTGGAGTTTCGGGATGCATTGAGTGTCCGGTATAACAAAAACTTGAATGCTTCACCAACTTTTTGTGATGGTTGCCAGTCATCATTCACCCTACGGCATGCGTTAGCGTGCAAAAAAGGCGGTCTATTAACTTTACGGCACAATGAGATTATGGATGCTGTAGGCAAATTAGCTTCTTTAGTGTGGAAGGATGTACACAGAGAGCCTGTTATTAGAGAATACAACCCGCAAGATGAGACACCAGCATTAATTGCAGATTTTTTTTGTCGTGGAGTTTATATTAAACAGGGAGGAGCGTCTTCTGATATTCGTGTCTCTGACACTGACGCCATCTCCTATCAGAACAGAAGCCCCATGCGTGTTTTGCACTCAGCAGAGGTTGAGAAAAAGACAAAATATTCAGACGCGTGTCAGGAAAGATTTATGTCTTTCATTCCTCTTGTTGTGTCTGTTGATGGGATGCTCGCTCCAGAATTTGCAAATTTCCTTCGGAGAAGAGGAGAAGCATTATCTACCAAGTGGGAGAAACCCTATAGTAAAATAATGAGCTGGGTGAAGTGACGGCTGTCTTTTGCAGTGCTCTGTGCTTCCAGTGTGTGCTTCCGAGGCACATGGACCAAGTGGAGGAGTCTTGGCTCAGACCATGATTTCTTACCCTAGAGAAATATTTATGGGTGTTCTACAATGAAGAGAAATTGGCTAGCTATGTGTTAACTCTGCTAGTAATGTAAAACGTGGACCTAAACGAAACAAAAATGTTGAAAAAATGAACTAAATAGATAATTGACTGATTTCAAAGAAAAAAAACCATCTAACCATTAAAACAGATGAATTTTGTTGGTTAATGTTTTGCCGCAAATAAAAAATTAGTGAATTTTTGATAGAAAAACCGGTAGCTCAACTACTCAAACGAAAAGCTCTTGCAAATATTTTGGTGTTATTATTGATAAGAAACTGAGTTTTAGAGAACATATAGATCAGCTTAATAAAAATTCCAGTAGATTTTTAGGTCAAAACTTCTTCCGTAAAAAGCAATTAGTTCAGTTTAGTAACGCATATGGAAAATCAGTTACCGAACTTGGAGTTTTACCGCATGGAAACGCATCAAAAATAGAATTGAAAAAGATATGCAAGTTACAAAAACGAGTTGTTAATCTCCTTTCTTTCAAAAAAATTACGCGTCTACTCGACAACTTATGATTATTTCCTCTGTTTACGAAACTTTCATTAATAATCATTTTATATTAAATTTTGATGATTGAGGATAAACTGCGTCTACATCAACTCGTGAAACCGCAAGAAATGTTATCCCTTCAGTTTTTTTCACGTAGTGAAATTAGAGCTCAGGCGCTTAAAATTAAGTTGAATAGTACATAAAACTTTGCAAAACAAAATGATTTGATTCCTTGAAACATATAAACAATGACTCATCTGTAGTTTACAAATTTTTTTTCAAATCTTTTCCATAAACTATGTTTTCGATAACAAGCAAACATTTGAGTTGTTTTTAAGTAAAATTATTCGATCTCACTCTCAACTTCTAATTAGCTCCTCTCATTTTACGCTCTCGGGGTCACCTTAAATGTGCTGAACAACTCCTTGGCCTGTATCCTCCAGGCAGTGATTTCACTATCTATTGCTTCTGGTAAATTGAAATATTCAAATTTCGACCAGCCGTGATTAGAATTATCTGGACAACTGAACGGAACTTGAAATTCAAATCGCTTTTTTCTCAATTCATTGATTTTAGATGAAAAATGAAGAAAACAAAATTGCTGAAATTTTTAGTGAAATTAAATTGGTGCAATTTTTTTAATGCAAAATATGGGCAAAAGTTAAAAGTTTTAACCAAAAATGGCTTCCAGATACACACTAATGAAAAAAAAATTGTTCAAAGTTTAGTAGGTTATTTTCTTCTCAGTTTTCGTTGGGCTACATAAGGCTCAACTTGACATAGTTTTGTCAGCAATTGATCTGTTAGTCATAACTAGTCATAAATATTCCGCTTTAGAAAAAAAAACTTTGAGCCCAAATTTTCCAAAATAATTTGCACCATAATCATTCTGAAAAAATTGTTTTTTTTTCTGCATGTTTTTTCATCATCATTCTTTGTCTAAAATCAACCAAGTTTGAGAAACACGCGTTCTATACTTTAAGGTTTATTCATTTTGTCCAGATAATTTAAATCAGCTCAGTTTTAAACTGAGAAAAAAAAACGCATTTTAAGAGAGGAGTTAAGATTTAAAGAACGAGATTTTCATAGGATAATCAATTTGGGATCCGAAGCGTTAAATCCGTGGGAACGGGGGGTGGGGGGGGATGGAGGCGAGTTAAGCTCGAAAAGTACGATTAATCTGGCTGTTAATTGGACTTCGATTCTGTTTCTTTTTCTTAGAAACATCTCTGCGTGTCACCTGTGTAAGTCTTGTAATATATTAACTTAACTTCAATTTAACAGCACCTGCAGTTTTATTACGTAATGAAACATCTTATAAACTGTTGAAAAAGTCCTTATGCGAGAAACTACAGAAAACGCAGAGTCGAGCTACAACTATACAACTAGTACATAAAACGCATCGGCTCTAATTTTGTTCATATTTTTTCTGCACGTTAACTATCTGCATTGTAAAACTATCTTTTGATCAGTTAGACAGTTCATACCATCTAATTATAAGTACTAAAATAATTCATTAACTCGGCGTCCAAAAAACATCACCAAACGAATACACCTGTAAGTTCGCTTAGTTCTCCAAAACTTCTAATAATGGTAATACTGGGTGTGGTAATAGACCCAAAACACTTGTCCACCCCGTTTTTTGAAGAATAAAAAAATCTGATTCACTAAAATTTTAATTTTGTCTTTTTTCTGCCTTTTGTTTTTGTCTCAGCCACTTTTTTTGACATTAATAAGATTATGCTAATCAACTTGTTTCCAATAGAAGTATTTCAGCTAAAAGAACATGCCTCGTGTTTTTTAATTGTTTGGTTGCTGTTATGGAATTTTTTTGTTCGCAGGGGAATAATTTCTTGCAATTAAATTTAGAGAAGTCCAAAAAAGTCTTAATTAAAAATTTCTACCTGCAAAAATTAATGTTTTGCGCATTAGTACTATACAATTTTTTCCACGTTATTCCACTTCGGCTATTTTCAGTCAGATTTTAATACTAAATTTTGACGCTGCAACCTTTTTATTATTGAAATATGAATTCAATCATCCATTTTTAGGCGGGTTTGACACTCCTTCACCGAAAGTCTTCTGTTCAGAAGACGAAGTGTAGTATGACCTCTCTGACAGTCTCTGGGTGGAACGGCACTGATGAAAAAACCTCTCTTTGCTGGAACAGCGCCGATCTTATCAATTACTCGTAACACATTTCATCATGAATCATATCACAATATATAACCTAATGAAAAAAATGGGGCATAATTGAGGGGGTGTTGTCTTTTCCGAGCTCTGCCAAATCACTTTAAAAACCCTATTTTGGCAAACCCAATACCCCACCCCCGAAATCTGACATCTAGCAACTTAATGTATGATTTTAGGTGTTTCAATGGACAAGTCTGCTGCGATGAATCTAAATGCTGTCCCGACTCAAATTCCGCTATGGAGAAAATCACCGAATTCATCGATATAAATTTTTGGTTAGAGGGTATTTATTTATGCGCCAACAATTTGTCGCAGCCGGCAATTGGTCGCTGGTAAAAATTTTACGGAACGTTAAAAAACTGGCCAAGTTTAACCCCCGTCGTGGTCGTGGTCGGTTTTTATGTTCAAATTTTTATAACCCCAATCAATCCATTTAGCGACCAAAAACCCACAGTCGCCAAGCCAAGTCAAAGCCCCACTCAAATTCTGAACATGATCCCAAACTAAGTCTGAAAAATAGTCCTAAACAAAGTTAAACAAATAACGTCTCAAATACAGAATGAATAGACTATCATATATATAATCCGACCACGATCTCCGAGTTCCACGATCCAACGATTTCAAACCTGGTTCGTCGCAACGGTCTAAGCAAACGTTTTTGTTCATCACTGTCTGAACTAACTTTTTCATTCCCCACAACCTGAACGGATTATTTTGATTGCCACGGTCCCAAGAAATGCGCTCACATCCCTACAGATCAAATCGGATTTCTTCGCTCATCACAGACTAAAAACAAACAGTTTTGGTCCCCGCGTTCCGAAAACACCAAGTTTTTACCCCTACGGTTTGAACATGCCAAACATTGTGATAAAATGTTACTTTGTTGTAGCTAATTCTAAGTTAAAACTATTAAAAAGAATAAGAATTAAGATGAATTAGTCGGTAAGTTAAAACATTAAAACAGTGAGAGATCATTCTCTCCGCCGGAGAGAATGGCTAATGAAGGTCATAACTAAGTGACCAGTTAATTAAATAAGTATGTTTAGCAATAATTGCAAAACCTGATGTAAAATCACAACATTCCCTTAAGCAGGAAAAAATTTAAATTGCAATATAGTAATGCACAATAACTAACTATGACTGACTCCTTTCTCCCCCTTTAAGGACGAGGAAAGAAAATTAAAGCGCCTTAAGATGAGGCACTAACACTAAGTAAGCTCCACTAGTGTTAAATGACAGCAACAAAGGTTATCCAGATTCCGATGGATAAGGGTTATGTTAAGATGAGATAAAGGCATCACGTTTTGGCACAACGCTGAATTTAGGACCACGTTTTATGAGTGAGGTCATGGTTTATAATGCGCGAGTGAAGAGGATATGATTTAAAGAAATTATGGGAGCAACAGATGATAATTTCTTTTGTAGGGTGAAATTTATCCGAAGGATAAAGTTGTCGAATTTAGCAAACACATTTTGGTAACTGGAAAATTAGCACCGGTTTACAAGGTAAAATGCGTAGATAGCACATAATTTTAATGGAGTTGGTCTTGGTTTGTAAAACACAAACTGGAGTGAAGGCGAATTAAAGAATTTAGGAAAACACGTGAAGATGTCTTCTTTTTACTACATGAAATTTTATCCGCAGGGTTAAGTTCTTAAGTTTAGTGAACGGCCGTTAATATCTGAATGTTAGCACCGGTTTACTCAGTAATGTGTGTTATTTGGTAAGCCAGAATATCAGATTAAAGTATATCTAAGTGGTTATAAAGTTTTATAGTCTTTTAAAAAGTTTTCGAGTTCAGTGTTGAAAAGTTCACTATCAAGATCGGAGTGGTCGCCGAAATTTGCTATTTCCATTCTCAGTGATTCATCGGTTGATGAGTTTGACATTTGATCTGATGAAGATGATGAATCTGAATCTAGAACAATTAACTCCGCCGGATTCGTCTTGTTGATTGTCTCATGTGGTTCCTCAATCTCTAACACAATAGGCTCGGCCGCCAAACCAGAGGCTTCTTGGACACTCTCTACGGCATCAATAAAGTAACGTTGACCATAAAATTTTGGTGGGCCGACATTTCTACTAGAGCGACGGATAGTAGCAGGAATTTTACCGGGTATTATGGCAGGACTGTTGGATATAGTGCACTCATCCGTTGAGTCACTTATCTCATACACCGGAAAGTCTGTGTTTGAGTCGGTCTCCGTCGGATTATGTTCAACTTGTAAGTCATTTTGTCCAATGGTGTCGTTTTCCCCTCCCTGATTTGCGGTTCTCTGATCCGCCGAGTTAGATGTTCGGCTGGCTGGCACTATACTTATTGGGCACTCATATGATTGATCCATGGGTTGTTCACTGATTGGGAAACTGTCGTTTTCTAAAATCTCAGATTTTATTTCAGGATTGGTTATAGTAGAATTAAAATTATTTCCGATTGAGATGTGAGGTGTAAGTGAATCCGAAATAAAGCGCTCTCTGGCTACGTCTCTACAAGGGAAACCGCCCGCTATCCATTCCCATTCACTAGTATCCGAAATATCCGAAGGAATTAGCATAGATTCATCCGAAGCGAGGTAACCTGGATGAGTTGGTGACTTCTTTGAGCGTCGTGTCTATCTTCTTGTCGGGATGGATGATGATCCAGAAATGCGTGTCCTAGTTAGGTTATCGGATGATGTCGGGTCTAATTGTCTGGTCCTTCTTTTTGTTGACTTCTTGGGTTTTGGTTTTCTTTTTGAGCCTTCCAGTTTCTGACCTACTTCAACATTAGGGTTAGAAAAGTACGGGAATGAAATGTTTCCTCTAAAAGGTCTGATTTTATTTGAGGTAGAGATAGGAATCGCAATGTCGGATTTTCGTATTATTTTTCCGTCGGATAACTTAACTGTCGAAGTCGAAGAATTTATAATTCTTTTGTTTAGTTCTTTATAAAAACAGTCTCGGTTGATATTACCATTAGTTTTCCGAAGGATTTTACCTTTAAAAGGGCTTTCGATTGGTATTCTGTTTTGCGTCATTTTCGAGGATGAAGCATAGTCTGTATCGTAGCCTTTTTCAGTCGGATTTTTGTTCTTCTTCGCAATCAAATCGTCCTTGTATCCGTCTTCTATTCTATCATCCGCGTTCCAATCCTTAGCTCGATCCTTAGACAATATTGATTTCCCTTTGTCTAAAATTCCAAAGGAAGGTTTACCCGAAGCTAATTGTTTCCAAATAGTATTTGTTTTTCTGTTATAGTGGATCTCGAAAGGTGAGCATTTAATTTTTGATTGGAAAGTAGAACGTAGGTTCCAAATGATTTTTGAAACGGCATTTTGCAGTGTGGTTTTTTGATGTTCTTTTGAGATAGCCAGTAGTTTGACTTTTACAGTGTGTACAAGTTTTTCGACTAATCCGTTGGAACGGTGATCGCCTACTGTACAAAAGATTATTTTGATGTTGTTAGAATCGCAGAATGATTTGAAGTCTTGACTTGTAAAGCAAGTAGCATGATCCACCCTTATAGAATAAGGTATCCCGTGTAAGAATATGTAGTCTTGTAAAAATTCTATAACTGTCTTTGAAGAGGTAGATGATGTAATTTTTGCCGACGGAAATTTAGAAAATCTGTCAATACAAAGTAAAATGTATTTATTTGACCCCCAATAAGAATCCAAAGGACCCGCGAAATCTAAATTAAGTTCTTCATTTGGTTCTGATAATGGAGGAAGTTCACTAATTTGTGAATTAGGAATAACAGATTTTATATTCTTACCCGCCGATGTACACTCTGAGCAATTAATTCCATGAAAGTAGATTTGTCTGTTAATGTGGGGCCACCAAATGTATTGGGCCAAATATTTCATTCCAAATTGACCTGGATGTGTTTCGTGGAGGGTCTTCATCATCGCGTTTCGTAGGGTAAATGGAATAACGAGTTTGCCGTCCATGTAAAGTAATCCATCGGATGCGTGAAGGTCTCGGGTGAAATGTTTGAAATAAGGAGAATCTGCATTAATCTTCTCCACCTTATTTTGAAGTGCTTTAACAATAGGGCTTAACATGGGATCGTCTTCTGTCAAGAGAGCCACTAACTTGGCGTTAAATAAAATATTTAAATCCAAGGGTCGATCCGGCAACTTCAAGTTTTCACGGTATTTTTTAACGAGATTGATATGATTTGGTAAAAGTTTGAATTCTAAATCTACGGAAATACCGGAAGTGGTGGGATTAATTACAATATTCTTATTATTCATATTAACAGTATCTACAATTTTTTTATCTACAGGTGAATTAATTAGGCTACAATTAAGAATTAAAAAATAAAGAAATGCGGAATTTGAAATGGAAATAATTAAAGTATTTGTGTTGGAATAATCCGTTGGAATACAATTTGAGGTACAAAATTCTGTTCTTCTGTGATTGAATGAGCAAATTGGAAAAGACGAGTTAATAAGTTTTAGTACTGCTGCTATTAGGTAATTACGTAATAAGACGTAGTCGGAATTTTCCAGATTGAGACCAATGGCTGAGCAAGTAGTTCTTAGTTTCTCCGACAGATTTAATGATTTATTAATCTTATTAATGTTTGCTACTACGAATTCTTCGTCGTAATGTGATGTTGGGAGGGCTTTTCCGGATGGAATTCTAGAAATAAGGTCAGTGAAGCCCATGTCTTTTCCTGCGATATGTTTGATTGAGAAATTAAAAGGTAATAATCTGTCTACCCATCTTGTTAATCTACTGTGGTAGGTTTTATTTCCGTGGTTTGGTGAAAGAGCGGATAATAGGGCCTTGTGATCAGTGATTATTTCGAAATCAGATCCGTAAAGGTAATTTTTATAATGCTCAACAGCCCAAACAACCCCTAGAAGTTCGAGTTCGTTAGTAGAGTATTTAGACTCGTGAGGATTTAAAAAACGTGACGCAAATGAGATTGTTTTCCAATCGTTCCCATGGAGTTGTTCCAGCGAGGCTCCAAGTCCATTGTGTGATGCGTCTGTTTTCACTCTAGTTTTTCGTTTTACGTCGAAATGTGTATTCTCTGTTAGGTTTACGATTTCTTCTTTTATTCTTTCAAACGCTTTTGTATGATCATCGTTCCATTGGAATATTGATTTCTTATTTAGGAGCGGTCGGAGTGGGCTTCCTAAGGATGCAAGGTTTGGGACGAATTTAATGTATTGGTTTATAGAACCAAAAAATGATCGTAATTCTTTCAGATTCTTCGGTATAGGTAGGTCTTTTATAGCTTTCGATTTGTCGAATAACGGGGTAATTCCTGATTTAGAGATTTTAAATCCCAACCATTCTATTTCTTTTTGAAAGAATTTACATTTTGACCATTTTACGGCAAAGTTGTATTCGTCGAGGGTCGATAAAATTTTTAATACAATATTCTTGTGGTCTAAGAATGTTCCTTTGGAAGAGATTAAAATGTTGTCCAAGTAACAGTTAGTAAATGGGATTGAACCTAACGTAGAGTCCATTACTCTTTGAAATTCGTTGGGCATATCCCCTAAGCCGTAAAAACCAGTTAAAAATTGGTAAGTACCCGTAATGTCACCGCCCACGATACTGAAGTTACATTGGTTACTAGTAAATTTGTCTAATGCTAATTGACTGTATGCATTTTTTAAGTCTAAGTTAGTAAACCACACTTCTCCAACGGAATCATTAGTAATTTGTGCCGCGACGTTGTCTACAAGTTCGTGGATGTTTGGCATTTGATATTTGTTCTTGTAAATCTGTTTGTTTATGAACTTGGAATCTAACGCCAGTTTGATGGATTTGTCTTTTTTGCAAGTGATGACTATTGGGCTAATAAATCTGTCTTCGTCGCAATTTTCTAATTTTTTAATATGTCCCTCTGCTTTTAATCTATTGAGTTCTGTTTTTACCGCGTCCAGTAAATGGAGGGGAACTCGTCTTCCTTTTAGTTGAATTGGTTTTAATGGTTCGTGAAAATGGGTAATTTTCATTTGATTTTTGATTTTTCCAATCCGAAGGAATAAATTTTTAAATGACTTTGATATATTAAGGATTTCCCTATCTTGGTTTGTTTGGGAAATGGAATTTATTGACTTACACTGCTTGTTGGTCTGGAAATGTGGAAAATGTTTCTGAGAGACTTCTATTCCCACTTTTGGAAGGTTGTCGTTTCCTAAGATATTCCTTTCATGTCCTTCGGTTAGGAAGAATTGACAGTCGTTGTCTGACCAACCATTTGAGAATATCGGAATCTTCACCTTTCCAGTGATGTTTATGGCATTATCCGTGAATCCACAGTAAAGGTCTCTAGTTGTCTTATCCACCGGATAAATTTTCAAGTAGGGATCGCGTAATTTCAATTCGTGAAGTACGTTTTTCTTAAGAAAGCTCACCGGGCTAGCTGAATCCACTTGAATGTTTAAAATTACTTGGTTTTCTTTTCCGAGTCCGATGTTTAATAATTTCTTCAGTTCCTTTCCGTCGTTATCAAAAATTGTAGTTACATTTAGTACAGAGTAATCGTCGTTTTCACTTTGTCCAGATTCCGACCATGCGTTTATGACGCCGCAACATTATCTATCCGTGTGGTCGTTATTTACATCAGGAAAATCCGACGGATTAAAATCTGTATTATCTACAATTTGAGTATTTACAATGTTTACATTTTTACGTCGAGATCTACAAAGTCTGGTGAAATGACCTTTGAATTTACAAGAAGTACAAGTCGTGTCCTTTGCTGGGCAAACTGCTAAGTGTCCTTTTGAGAATGAACCGCCACACTTCATACAGCTGTTACTTCTTTCGATGTTGAGAGTTGGTTCTCTTTTGACGTTAAAATGGTTGTTTGGTTTATAAACAGATGATCCGTTGGATTTAAAATTATTAGTTAACTTCAAGTGATTCAGAATTCCTTTTTCATCGATGAGTGCTACGTTTAGTGCTTCGCGTGGAGGGAGGGTTTCTGTTAATAATTTCCTTTGGATGTCGTAGTTTTTCATATTATTTATGAAAATATCTCTTATCCACTCTTCTTCTCCTGCGGATATGTCGCACTTTTTCGCCATTTCAGCTAAGGCACCCCAAAATTGTTCGAGGGATTCTCTGTCGCGTTGTTTTCTATTTAACAGTTTATGTCGTTCAAATGTGACATTTGATTTTCTTACGAAAGCAATCGCTAAGCACTCCCAGAATTCTTTAAAGGAAATTTGTAAGACTTTCACCTTGGTAAATTTCTGTCCGAAGATCCTTTTTCCTTCATTTCCCAATGCCAGATATAAGACCGAACGTAATTTCTTGTCTGCTTCTTCTATTCGCATTCCGTTAAATTTCTTAGTTTCGGTTTTTATCGAAGCTGTTTCTTCTTCGTCATATCGTCTTTGTTCTTGGGTATTTCTCTCCAATCTCAAGCGTCTTTGGGCGTCTGTTTCACCGTCCGGTGGGTTTTCCAAATTTGGTGGTAGTGGATGTTGTCTCTCCGACGGATTGAGTAGATTTTCTATATCTATGTTTTCTTTAGCAATTATAGCTAATTGAAACAGATCACTCCAATCTTCCCAAGGAATGGGTGGGTCTACCGTATGGTTTTGCCAAAAGGGAGGTATTCCTCTCACGTTGGATTCGTTAGATGACTGCGCCATGATAAAATGTTACTTTGTTGTAGCTAATTCTAAGTTAAAACTATTAAAAAGAACAAGAATTAAGATGAATTAGTCGGTAAGTTAAAACATTAAAACAGTGAGAGATCATTCTCTCCGCCGGAGAGAATGGCTAATGAAGGTCATAACTAAGTGACCAGTTAATTAAATAAGTATGTTTAGCAATAATTGCAAAACCTGATGTAAAATCACAACACATTGGCACCCTCTGTCTGAAAAAAGCCACGACTTTGTCTCTGGGAGCTTGACAAAAAATAGCTGAATGAATAAACCAGGCGTCCTGGGTATTAATGCTTAACTAAAAAATTATTATAAATGTATAAATCATGCTGAAGTGCACGAGAATAGCGGGGGGTATTTTACAAAATAACGAAACATTAAATTTGTTTGAAAATATACTGCGACATCTTTCTGATTGGCTAAATAATAATGATTAAACAATTTGATCACTCCAGGTGTTTTTTTTTCTCAAGAGACAATATTCTCAAGTTTACAATATTCGAAAACTTTACCATTATTGATTTTTTGATGATTGTATTGAATGAAACGGTCATGATTACGCATTAGCCGTTAAAAAACACGGGTTATTATTCGATAAAAATATCCGCACTGAAAAAAAAAGCGTCTCAGTAAAAAAATGCGAAATATTGGTGATGAAAAGAGCAAAGGACAAAAAATAACAAACTAGACATCGAATATTTGAAACGAGTCTTGAATAAATTTCCTCCTGATGATCGCCGACTTTATTTCTTAAATCAATTTCAGGATCCTGGTGGGAATACTTGGCACCCTTGTGATTGTTTTGACTGCAGCCATCATCTCAATCGTCATCTACATCCAAAAGTGCATGAAACCCGGTTTGTTTTAATAATCAAAACTTTTTGTAGTACTATTTGGCTCTTTTTCCATCAATCTACTTAGTCCGCATGCCAATTTTTATAACAATCGGTGAAGCAAACAGAAACACTACTAATGAAAATTCGCAGGCTGGGGGGATACTTTTAAACGATCAGTGCAGCGCGAAAAATTTTTAATGCGAGAAGAGTTCAAAAAATAGTGTCGCAAAGTTTTGATGGATGTAAATAGGGGATATTTTGCAAAAAAAATGTTAGTTAAATGTTAAAAAGGTTTTCCAAAAGTCTAAATGTCGTTAAGGAAAAAGTGGTATGATATATTTGAAAAATGTGGAGTCTTTTAGAAAATTCACAACCAAAAGCACCCCACAATTGATGATATAGATATATAAGTAAATCTTTCTGAGGTTACCAGTATCGCTCGATAGTCAGAGGAATGATTTCAGTGAGCTTGAAAATTGAAAAACTCTCTCCATTTCATTATCTCGACTTTGTGCTGTTTTTTCAAATATCATATTTATATTTTTTCGTTTCAGCTCAAAAATCTCAACAAAGGCACAGTTCTCATCAAAATCAGAATACTCATCCACAGCCAAGAAATGTTCATTTGGGCCAGGAGTTTAGTTTATACAACCAGAGAAGCTGCAATCCTCCGAGTCAACCATTGCCATTTCAACAAGAAGGAACTCCTATTAATCAGTTAAGATCCAGTAACTTCCGACCAGGTAACGTGTCCAGTTCTCAGATATTGCAGACGATGGGATTTTCCAAACAAGATCTGCGAGCCGATTTGAAAACTGAAAATGGTCAAGCAGATCCCAGAAGTACCGAAGTGACAATTGAAGCCGATCTCTCCAACCAGAGTTTTGAAAACAGAAACAGTACTGCTTGATTCCTTGTTTTGAATTAAACTTTTACACTGTCTAAATATAAATTTTATTAGAATCTAGCCGTTTTTTCCTACCGTTGAAAATTATTCTGGTGTGTTTTGGTTTTTTAGATTTCCACGCAAACTCAAGTACTACAAACAAGCATTGGAATGGGTTGATTGACATACCAAAATAAAAACTTTTCTCTACTATTTTTCGAGGCAACAAAATCCTTTTTTCATCCATTATAATCGATTTTTTTTCACTTTTGTGAACATTGACAATGAAACTAAATT
Organism: Symsagittifera roscoffensis; assembly: GCF_963678635.1. NCBI lineage: Eukaryota > Metazoa > Xenacoelomorpha > Acoela > Convolutidae > Symsagittifera > Symsagittifera roscoffensis. The sequence goes on from NC_087067.1 coordinate 17,728,831, forward strand.
ATAGCTGTTTTTTTCCACTTTACTGAGATGCGAGTTTCAACGCACATAAAATCTTTTCTACGTTTTAAATTAAACTAAAGTTGGTTACGTAGGTTACTTGTTGTTCAATTTAATTTTTTTTTCTGCTTAGGTTACTTTTTTGAATTTGTTCTTTTCAACAATTTTTGTTAAATTATTAGAAATCTTTTTGGGGGGAGGGGGGTAAAGGGGGGGGGGGGACAGGTGGACTAATCCCTCTTCCATTACCTCCCTAGCGTTTGCCCATTTACAAATTAGTACAATTAGAAATGGATTGCGCCGTACACTCACTTTGCAAAGTTTCCGCATAACTCACTTGATAAATGCAAAAATTCGTGTAAAATTTTGCACGACGCGCGAAACAAAAATTAATGTAATCCATTTTAATGTAATTTCCTACTTATTATAAATCCATTATAATGGATTTCAAATGAATTGTAATGCATTTTGTTTTGGCGAGAAAAAATGGGTTTAAATCCATTTTTAGTCCAATTTTGTTGTCTGAAAGTAACATGGGAATCGATTATACTTACAACATTGTAGACCACGAAAATCCAATATAATCGATTTGCTTTCATTTTTCTTAAAAGCAGGTTGGTTCAAAAATTTAGTGCTTTCTTGAAAATAAAGGTGTTATAAAATTTTTTAAAAAATTTTGTGCAAAAAGTTATAAAAAATCAAAATTTTTTTACGTTTTACGTTTTTGACCGACCGACACTGAAACTTTTCAAAAATCTTCTCCATGCCAAAATGTACTTGCCCTCACAGCAGTCAAAGTTTCAGTTTTTTTGTAACCCACATGCTTTCATTTATGCTTTTATCGTCATAAATAATCATACAATTTTTATTTATAGAATATCTATGACTGACACTTTTTTAATAGCGACGGCGCAAGTTACTATCAAAATTAATACTATCAAAATTGCCCCAAAAAATGTTTTTTTTTTCAATTGCACATTTTTTGTACTGAAACAAATATTTTATAAAAATATTTCATATGGTTTGTTTTTGTATCTCTTGATCAATGCATCGTTGAATAAAAGCTCAAACTTCAAAAAATCACCTTCACTAAACCAGATATTTTCTGAAAAAAATTTCATTCATTACACAAAGCAAAATTAATGAGAAAAATTCTTGTTTGTTTCAATCTACTGGCATTAATTTTTCAATCAATTGTCAAAGAAAAAATTTATCTTTTTGCGCTTAGTAAATTTTGATCGATATTCAAATTCAATTTTGTTGTGGATTATTTTTTTGCTTTTTGCACGCTTTAGTTTAAGGAATTTAAAAAAAAAAACGGAATTCAGAGTCAAGTTCAGTAGAAAAATCAAGTCCAGAAATAATTGAATTAGAAAAATTCTTAAGCTAAAAAATAGCTTAATCAACTTCATTTTTGTGTTGTAATGTTTTTTTGGGAACCTTCAAAATCAGAACTTTTGGAAAAATTGTCATAAAAATTGATATTTTCCAGTCTTCACATATCAAAATTTTCTAAGTGGCTTTATTTTAAAACGTAATCTGTGGTTTGAATGGTCCACGGTATGCAGTAGAGTTATTATCAAGTATAAAAAACAACTATCAAATAAAAACCCCATTGATTGTAATTCGGTTTCTAAATAAATCAAAAATGTATCTCAATGTGGAAAAAAATTGGGGTAATTGTTTTTGGGTTTCAGATTGAATAGGCAAACCTAACTACTACAAGTTTACATTTTTTTACTACTCTATTTTTGAGGTTAATACAGATCTGAGGTAACCATAGCTTAATCAAAGTCAAAACGTAGTAATAAAAGAATGTACAATTTTCACGACACAGATAGTTTTTTGAATGCGACTTTTATTTTATACCCATAATTTTATACTTTAAAGTATATCTAAGTGGTTATAAAGTTTTATAGTCTTTTAAAAAGTTTTCGAGTTCAGTGTTGAAAAGTTCACTATCAAGATCGGAGTGGTCGCCGAAATTTGCTATTTCCATTCTCAGTGATTCATCGGTTGATGAGTTTGACATTTGATCTGATGAAGATGATGAATCTGAATCTAGAACAATTAACTCCGCCGGATTCGTCTTGTTGATTGTCTCATGTGGTTCCTCAATCTCTAACACAATAGGCTCGGCCGCCAAACCAGAGGCTTCTTGGACACTCTCTACGGCATCAATAAAGTAACGTTGACCATAAAATTTTGGTGGGCCGACATTTCTACTAGAGCGACGGATAGTAGCAGGAATTTTACCGGGTATTATGGCAGGACTGTTGGATATAGTGCACTCATCCGTTGAGTCACTTATCTCATACACCGGAAAGTCTGTGTTTGAGTCGGTCTCCGTCGGATTATGTTCAACTTGTAAGTCATTTTGTCCAATGGTGTCGTTTTCCCCTCCCTGATTTGCGGTTCTCTGATCCGCCGAGTTAGATGTTCGGCTGGCTGGCACTATACTTATTGGGCACTCATATGATTGATCCATGGGTTGTTCACTGATTGGGAAACTGTCGTTTTCTAAAATCTCAGATTTTATTTCAGGATTGGTTATAGTAGAATTAAAATTATTTCCGATTGAGATGTGAGGTGTAAGTGAATCCGAAATAAAGCGCTCTCTGGCTACGTCTCTACAAGGGAAACCGCCCGCTATCCATTCCCATTCACTAGTATCCGAAATATCCGAAGGAATTAGCATAGATTCATCCGAAGCGAGGTAACCTGGATGAGTTGGTGACTTCTTTGAGCGTCGTGTCTATCTTCTTGTCGGGATGGATGATGATCCAGAAATGCGTGTCCTAGTTAGGTTATCGGATGATGTCGGGTCTAATTGTCTGGTCCTTCTTTTTGTTGACTTCTTGGGTTTTGGTTTTCTTTTTGAGCCTTCCAGTTTCTGACCTACTTCAACATTAGGGTTAGAAAAGTACGGGAATGAAATGTTTCCTCTAAAAGGTCTGATTTTATTTGAGGTAGAGATAGGAATCGCAATGTCGAATTTTCGTATTATTTTTCCGTCGGATAACTTAACTGTCGAAGTCGAAGAATTTATAATTCTTTTGTTTAGTTCTTTATAAAAACAGTCTCGGTTGATATTACCATTAGTTTTCCGAAGGATTTTACCTTTAAAAGGGCTTTCGATTGGTATTCTGTTTTGCGTCATTTTCGAGGATGAAGCATAGTCTGTATCGTAGCCTTTTTCAGTCGGATTTTTGTTCTTCTTCGCAATCAAATCGTCCTTGTATCCGTCTTCTATTCTATCATCCGCGTTCCAATCCTTAGCTCGATCCTTAGACAATATTGATTTCCCTTTGTCTAAAATTCCAAAGGAAGGTTTACCCGAAGCTAATTGTTTCCAAATAGTATTTGGTTTTCTGTTATAGTGGATCTCGAAAGGTGAGCATTTAATTTTTGATTGGAAAGTAGAACGTAGGTTCCAAATGATTTTTGAAACGGCATTTTGCAGTGTGGTTTTATGATGTTCTTTTGAGATAGCCAGTAGTTTGACTTTTACAGTGTGTACAAGTTTTTCGACTAATCCGTTGGAACGGTGATCGCCTACTGTACAAAAGATTATTTTGATGTTGTTAGAATCGCAGAATGATTTGAAGTCTTGACTTGTAAAGCAAGTAGCATGATCCACCCTTATAGAATAAGGTATCCCGTGTAAGAATATGTAGTCTTGTAAAAATTCTATAACTGTCTTTGAAGAGGTAGATGATGTAATTTTTGCCGACGGAAATTTAGAAAATCTGTCAATACAAAGTAAAATGTATTTATTTGACCCCCAATAATAATCCAAAGGACCCGCGAAATCTAAATTAAGTTCTTCATTTGGTTCTGATAATGGAGGAAGTTCACTAATTTGTGAATTAGGAATAACAGATTTTATATTCTTACCCGCCGATGTACACTCTGAGCAATTAATTCCATGAAAGTAGATTTGTCTGTTAATGTGGGGCCACCAAATGTATTGGGCCAAATATTTCATTCCGAATTGACCTGGATGTGTTTCGTGGAGGGTCTTCATCATCGCGTTTCGTAGGGTAAATGGAATAACGAGTTTGCCGTCCATGTAAAGTAATCCATCGGATGCGTGAAGGTCTCGGGTGAAATGTTTGAAATAAGGAGAATCTGCATTAATCTTCTCCACCTTATTTTGAAGTGCTTTAACAATAGGGCTTAACATGGGATCGTCTTCTGTCAAGAGAGCCACTAACTTGGCGTTAAATAAAATATTTAAATCCAAGGGTCGATCCGGCAACTTCAAGTTTTCACGGTATTTTTTAACGAGATTGATATGATTTGGTAAAAGTTTGAATTCTAAATCTACGGAAATACCGGAAGTGGTGGGATTAATTACAATATTCTTATTATTCATATTAACAGTATCTACAATTTTTTTATCTACAGGTGAATTAATTAGGCTACAATTAAGAATTAAAAAATAAAGAAATGCGGAATTTGAAATGGAAATAATTAAAGTATTTGTGTTGGAATAATCCGTTGGAATACAATTTGAGGTACAAAATTCTGTTCTTCTGTGATTGAATGAGCAAATTGGAAAAGACGAGTTAATAAGTTTTAGTACTGCTGCTATTAGGTAATTACGTAATAAGACGTAGTCGGAATTTTCCAGATTGAGACCAATGGCTGAGCAAGTAGTTCTTAGTTTCTCCGACGGATTTAATGATTTATTAATCTTATTAATGTTTGCTACTACGAATTCTTCGTCGTAATGTGATGTTGGGAGGGCTTTTCCGGATGGAATTCTAGAAATAAGGTCAGTGAAGCCCATGTCTTTTCCTGCGATATGTTTGATTGAGAAATTAAAAGGTAATAATCTGTCTACCCATCTTGTTAATCTACTGTGGTAGGTTTTATTTCCGTGGTTTGGTGAAAAAGCGGATAATAGGGCCTTGTGATCAGTGATTATTTCGAAATCAGATCCGTAAAGGTAATTTTTATAATGCTCAACAGCCCAAACAACCCCTAGAAGTTCGAGTTCGTTAGTAGAGTATTTAGACTCGTGAGGATTTAAAAAACGTGACGCAAATGAGATTGTTTTCCAATCGTTCCCATGGAGTTGTTCCAGCGAGGCTCCAAGTCCATTGTGTGATGCGTCTGTTTTCACTCTAGTTTTTCGTTTTACGTCGAAATGTGTATTCTCTGTTAGGTTTACGATTTCTTCTTTTATTCTTTCAAACGCTTTTGTATGATCATCGTTCCATTGGAATATTGATTTCTTATTTAGGAGCGGTCGGAGTGGGCTTCCTAAGGATGCAAGGTTTGGGACGAATTTAATGTATTGGTTTATAGAACCAAAAAATGATCGTAATTCTTTCAGATTCTTCGGTATAGGTAGGTCTTTTATAGCTTTCGATTTGTCGAATAACGGGGTAATTCCTGATCTAGAGATTTTAAATCCCAACCATTCTATTTCTTTTTGAAAGAATTTACATTTTGACCATTTTACGGCAAAGTTGTATTCGTCGAGGGTCGATAAAATTTTTAATACAATATTCTTGTGGTCTAAGAATGTTCCTTTGGAAGAGATTAAAATGTTGTCCAAGTAACAGTTAGTAAATGGGATTGAACCTAACGTAGAGTCCATTACTCTTTGAAATTCGTTGGGCATATCCCCTAAGCCGTAAAAACCAGTTAAAAATTGGTAAGTACCCGTAATGTCACCGCCCACGATACTGAAGTTACATTGGTTACTAGTAAATTTGTCTAATGTTAATTGACTGTATGCATTTTTTAAGTCTAAGTTAGTAAACCACACTTCTCCAACGGAATCATTAGTAATTTGTGCCGCGACGTTGTCTACAAGTTCGTGGATGTTTGGCATTTGATATTTGTTCTTGTAAATCTGTTTGTTTATGAACTTGGAATCTAACGCCAGTTTGATGGATTTGTCTTTTTTGCAAGTGATGACTATTGGGCTAATAAATCTGTCTTCGTCGCAATTTTCTAATTTTTTAATATGTCCCTCTGCTTTTAATCTATTGAGTTCTGTTTTTACCGCGTCCAGTAAATGGAGGGGAACTCGTCTTCCTTTTAGTTGAATTGGTTTTAATGGTTCGTGAAAATGGGTAATTTTCATTTGATTTTTGATTTTTCCAATCCGAAGGAATAAATTTTTAAATGACTTTGATATATTAAGGATTTCCCTATCTTGGTTTGTTTGGGAAATGGAATTTATTGACTTACACTGCTTGTTGGTCTGGAAATGTGGAAAATGTTTCTGAGAGACTTCTATTCCCACTTTTGGAAGGTTGTCGTTTCCTAAGATATTCCTTTCATGTCCTTCGGTTAGGAAGAATTGACAGTCGTTGTCTGACCAACCATTTGAGAATATCGGAATCTTCACCTTTCCAGTGATGTTTATGGCATTATCCGTGAATCCACAGTAAAGGTCTCTAGTTGTCTTATCCACCGGATAAATTTTCAAGTAGGGATCGCGTAATTTCAATTCGTGAAGTACGTTTTTCTTAAGAAAGCTCACCGGGCTAGCTGAATCCACTTGAATGTTTAAAATTACTTGGTTTTCTTTTCCGAGTCCGATGTTTAATAATTTCTTCAGTTCCTTTCCGTCGTTATCAAAAATTGTAGTTACATTTAGTACAGAGTAATCGTCGTTTTCACTTTGTCCAGATTCCGACCATGCGTTTATGACGCCGCAACATTATCTATCCGTGTGGTCGTTATTTACATCAGGAAAATCCGACGGATTAAAATCTGTATTATCTACAATTTGAGTATTTACAATGTTTACATTTTTACGTCGAGATCTACAAAGTCTGGTGAAATGACCTTTGAATTTACAAGAAGTACAAGTCGTGTCCTTTGCTGGGCAAACTGCTAAGTGTCCTTTTGAGAATGAACCGCCACACTTCATACAGCTGTTACTTCTTTCGATGTTGAGAGTTGGTTCTCTTTTGACGTTAAAATGGTTGTTTGGTTTATAAACAGATGATCCGTTGGATTTAAAATTATTAGTTAACTTCAAGTGATTCAGAATTCCTTTTTCATCGATGAGTGCTACGTTTAGTGCTTCGCGTGGAGGGAGGGTTTCTGTTAATAATTTACTTTGGATGTCGTAGTTTTTCATATTATTTATGAAAATATCTCTTATCCACTCTTCTTCTCCTGCGGATATGTCGCACTTTTTCGCCATTTCAGCTAAGGCACCCCAAAATTGTTCGAGGGATTCTCTGTCGCGCTGTTTTCTATTTAACAGTTTATGTCGTTCAAATGTGACATTTGATTTTCTTACGAAAGCAATCGCTAAGCACTCCCAGAATTCTTTAAAGGAAATTTGTAAGACTTTCACCTTGGTAAATTTCTGTCCGAAGATCCTTTTTACCTTCATTTCCCAATGCCAGATATAAGACCGAACGTAATTTCTTGTCTGCTTCTTCTATTCGCATTCCGTTAAATTTCTTAGTTTCGGTTTTTATCGAAGCTGTTTCTTCTTCGTCATATCGTCTTTGTTCTTGGGTATTTCTCTCCAATCTCAAGCGTCTTTGGGCGTCTGTTTCACCGTCCGGTGGGTTTTCCAAATTTGGTGGTAGTGGATGTTGTCTCTCCGACGGATTGAGTAGATTTTCTATATCTATGTTTTCTTTAGCAATTATAGCTAATTGAAACAGATCACTCCAATCTTCCCAAGGAATGGGTGGGTCTACCGTATGGTTTTGCCAAAAGGGAGGTATTCCTCTCACGTTGGATTCGTTAGATGACTGCGCCATGATAAAATGTTACTTTGTTGTAGCTAATTCTAAGTTAAAACTATTAAAAAGAATAAGAATTAAGATGAATTAGTCGGTAAGTTAAAACATTAAAACAGTGAGAGATCATTCTCTCCGCCGGAGAGAATGGCTAATGAAGGTCATAACTAAGTGACCAGTTAATTAAATAAGTATGTTTAGCAATAATTGCAAAACCTGATGTAAAATCACAACACATTGGCACCCTCTGTCTGAAAAAAGCCACGACTTTGTCTCTGGGAGCTTGACAAAAAATAGCTGAATGAATAAACCAGGCGTCCTGGGTATTAATGCTTAACTAAAAAATTATTATAAATGTATAAATCATGCTGAAGTGCACGAGAATAGCGGGGGGTATTTTACAAAATAACGAAACATTAAATTTGTTTGAAAATATACTGCGACATCTTTCTGATTGGCTAAATAATAATGATTAAACAATTTGATCACTCCAGGTGTTTTTTTCTCAAGAGACAATATTCTCAAGTTTACAATATTCGAAAACTTTACCATTATTGATTTTTTGATGATTGTATTGAATGAAACGGTCATGATTACGCATTAGCCGTTAAAAAACACGGGTTATTATTCGATAAAAATATCCGCACTGAAAAAAAAAGCGTCTCAGTAAAAAAATGCAAAATATTGGTGATGAAAAGAGCAAAGGACAAAAAATAACAAACTAGACATCGAATATTTGAAACGAGTCTTGAATAAATTTCCTCCTGATGATTGCCGACTTTATTTCTTAAATCAATTTCAGGATCCTGGTGGGAATACTTGGCACCCTTGTGATTGTTTTGACTGCAGCCATCATCTCAATCGTCATCTACATCCAAAAGTGCATGAAACCCGGTTTGTTTTAATAATCAAAACTTTTTGTAGTACTATTTGGCTCTTTTTCCATCAATCTACTTAGTCCGCATGCCAATTTTTATAACAATCGGTGAAGCAAACAGAAACACTACTAATGAAAATTCGCAGGCTGGGGGGATACTTTTAAACGATCAGTGCAGCGCGAAAAATTTTTAATGCGAGAAGAGTTCAAAAAATAGTGTCGCAAAGTTTTGATGGATGTAAATAGGGGATATTTTGCAAAAAAAATGTTAGTTAAATGTTAAAAAGGTTTTCCAAAAGTCTAAATGTCGTTAAGGAAAAAGTGGTATGATATATTTGAAAAATGTGGAGTCTTTTAGAAAATTCACAACCAAAAGCACCCCACAATTGATGATATAGATATATAAGTAAATCTTTCTGAGGTTACCAGTATCGCTCGATAGTCAGAGGAATGATTTCAGTGAGCTTGAAAATTGAAAAACTCTCTCCATTTCATTATCTCGACTTTGTGCTGTTTTTTCAAATATCATATTTATATTTTTTCGTTTCAGCTCAAAAATCTCAACAAAGGCACAGTTCTCATCAAAATCAGAATACTCATCCACAGCCAAGAAATGTTCATTTGGGCCAGGAGTTTAGTTTATACAACCAGAGAAGCTGCAATCCTCCGAGTCAACCATTGCCATTTCAACAAGAAGGAACTCCTATTAATCAGTTAAGATCCAGTAACTTCCGACCAGGTAACGTGTCCAGTTCTCAGATATTGCAGACGATGGGATTTTCCAAACAAGATCTGCGAGCCGATTTGAAAACTGAAAATGGTCAAGCAGATCCCAGAAGTACCGAAGTGACAATTGAAGCCGATCTCTCCAACCAGAGTTTTGAAAACAGAAACAGTACTGCTTGATTCCTTGTTTTGAATTAAACTTTTACACTGTCTAAATATAAATTTTATTAGAATCTAGCCGTTTTTTCCTACCGTTGAAAATTATTCTGGTGTGTTTTGGTTTTTTAGATTTCCACGCAAACTCAAGTACTACAAACAAGCATTGGAATGGGTTGATTGACATACCAAAATAAAAACTTTTCTCTACTATTTTTCGAGGCAACAAAATCCTTTTTTCATCCATTATAATCGATTTTTTTTTCACTTTTGTGAACATTGACAATGAAACTAAATTATAGCTGTTTTTTTTCCACTTTACTGAGATGCGAGTTTCAACGCACATAAAATCTTTTCTACGTTTTAAATTAAACTAAAGTTGGTTACGTAGGTTACTTGTTGTTCAATTTAATTTTTTTTTCTGCTTAGGTTACTTTTTTGAATTTGTTCTTTTCAACAATTTTTGTTAAATTATTAGAAATCTTTTTGGGGGGAGGGGGGTAAAGGGGGGGGGGACAGGTGGACTAATCCCTCTTCCATTACCTCCCTAGCGTTTGCCCATTTACAAATTAGTACAATTAGAAATGGATTGCGCCGTACACTCACTTTGCAAAGTTTCCGCATAACTCACTTGATAAATGCAAAAATTCGTGTAAAATTTTGCACGACGCGCGAAACAAAAATTAATGTAATCCATTTTAATGTAATTTCCTACTTATTATAAATCCATTATAATGGATTTCAAATGAATTGTAATGCATTTTGTTTTGGCGAGAAAAAATGGGTTTAAATCCATTTTTAGTCCAATTTTGTTGTCTGAAAGTAACATGGGAATCGATTATACTTACAACATTGTAGACCACGAAAATCCAATATAATCGATTTGCTTTCATTTTTCTTAAAAGCAGGTTGGTTCAAAAATTTAGTGCTTTCTTGAAAATAAAGGTGTTATAAAATTTTTTAAAAAATTTTGTGCAAAAAGTTATAAAAAATCAAAATTTTTTTACGTTTTACGTTTTTGACCGACCGACACTGAAACTTTTCAAAAATCTTCTCCATGCCAAAATGTACTTGCCCTCACAGCAGTCAAAGTTTCAGTTTTTTTGTAACCCACATGCTTTCATTTATGCTTTTATCGTCATAAATAATCATACAATTTTTATTTATAGAATATCTATGACTGACACTTTTTTAATAGCGACGGCGCAAGTTACTATCAAAATTAATACTATCAAAATTGCCCCAAAAAATGTTTTTTTTTTCAATTGCACATTTTTTGTACTGAAACAAATATTTTATAAAAATATTTCATATGGTTTGTTTTTGTATCTCTTGATCAATGCATCGTTGAATAAAAGCTCAAACTTCAAAAAATCACCTTCACTAAACCAGATATTTTCTGAAAAAAATTTCATTCATTACACAAAGCAAAATTAATGAGAAAAATTCTTGTTTGTTTCAATCTACTGGCATTAATTTTTCAATCAATTGTCAAAGAAAAAATTTATCTTTTTGCGCTTAGTAAATTTTGATCGATATTCAAATTCAATTTTGTTGTGGATTATTTTTTTGCTTTTTGCACGCTTTAGTTTAAGGAATTTAAAAAAAAAACGGAATTCAGAGTCAAGTTCAGTAGAAAAATCAAGTCCAGAAATAATTGAATTAGAAAAATTCTTAAGCTAAAAAATAGCTTAATCAACTTCATTTTTGTGTTGTAATGTTTTTTTGGGAACCTTCAAAATCAGAACTTTTGGAAAAATTGTCATAAAAATTGATATTTTCCAGTCTTCACATATCAAAATTTTCTAAGTGGCTTTATTTTAAAACGTAATCTGTGGTTTGAATGGTCCACGGTATGCAGTAGAGTTATTATCAAGTATAAAAAACAACTATCAAATAAAAACCCCATTGATTGTAATTCGGTTTCTAAATAAATCAAAAATGTATCTCAATGTGGAAAAAAATTGGGGTAATTGTTTTTGGGTTTCAGATTGAATAGGCAAACCTAACTACTACAAGTTTACATTTTTTTACTACTCTATTTTTGAGGTTAATACAGATCTGAGGAAACCATAGCTTAATCAAAGTCAAAACGTAGTAATAAAAGAATGTACAATTTTCACGACACAGATAGTTTTTTGAATGCGACTTTTATTTTATACCCATAATTTTATACTTTTATACTTGAGACTCACACTACAACTTTTTTGGGGCAAAAAAAATTTGGAAAAATAATTATCTAGCACAGTTCTTTTGTGAAGTGATAGCAATAATAAAACCAAGAATAACGTCGTGCGGAAGCGTTGCAAACCTTCGAAGCTAAACTTTGAATAAGTCCTTGGACTTGGAGTGTATACTTTGCAGGGGCTAGCCAATTGTAGAGGGTATTAAGGAACCACAAGTCAGCCTGTATGCCACGATAAAATACTACAGCAGAAATATCTTTGTTTTTACTTCGATAAATGTTAGTTTACCAATTCAACCAAGTTTCTGTGGGACGTTTTGGGTGAAAATAACACAACCAAATAGTCGTGAAATTTAATTTGTTTGCAAAATTGAAAGAGAAAAAAAACGGGCGAGAGCAGAACTCGTAGAAAACGGGAATCAAACTGGCGATATTTATTTATGGATAATTTTATGTAGATTCATTTTTTTCGAAGCTAACTTTTATTAATTTTACGAAGCGTACTCTGCGCTAGGCTAAGATGCCGCAGGTCAGTATTAACAAGGGTTTGTAAAAAGATGGCTGTTAATTACTCAATTGACTGTATTTTAGTTCGCATAAATAAGAGAGTGAACTAGAGGTCAACACATAACAGCTAGACAGCTTTTAGTTGATTGACAGGCAGGTACCAAACTCACACTTAATTAAAGTATGAGAAATAAGAATAGCAACTAAGATGATTGACAACTAGGATGATTGACAACTGAACACATTGTAGCCCCTGACATTTCCGTATGGATGTAAAATTTAAATACATAGTAATTTAAATTTAAATATAATAACTACACCTTCAACCTGCCGCCTCAACTATAATGCAACAAACACTTGAGTTTTAACAACTTGAGTTTTAGGCTTATGGCCATCCCTCTCCCTGGGTTAACGAGTTTTTGAATAAATGTAGAAATAAGATTCATTTCTTTTCTCCCCCTGGATGTTTTCCTGTTTGTTCCGCCCCCTGGATAGTTTCAATCATAACTCCTCCCATTTTGTCTACTGGCTTTCTCCTTCTAGTACTCCTTCTGGTTCCCGAGCTTTCACTTTGACTGCCTGATTCAACGTCTTCTTCTTGACTACTATTTACAAGACACTCCCGCGCCACTAACGCTGGACGTTCCTGGCTTTCCTTCGCTTGTTTTCTTTGGCCCTCTTTTTCTCGCTTAGCTCTTGTCACTCTGGATTTGGCTTTAGCTCCCGTTCCTCCTTCCATTACTGTCGTACTGCCGCTTGGGCCTTGTCCCGCCGCAATTGCTTCGCGTCTCGCTAGCATTTCTACCGGTAGTCTTGCCGGAATGTTCAATGGCTGATCGTCTTCCGTATCCGAACTGTCGGACTCGAAGGTGGCTACTTGTACCGTCCGCGTAGTCTTAGCTCTTTTTGATTTCGGGCTCACGACTGCTCCTTTCTTTGCGCTCGCTAGCATATCCTTGAGCGTAGCCGGTTTCCGTTTCTTGGGAAGGTCAGGTTTCGGTTTTGATGCCACTGCACTTTTCCTAAGAACGGATCCGTTTTTAAGTTTCAAAGTATGTTCGGATTCAGAGATTACATTGGATTTTAGTAATTTATACCGATTTAGGGTCTTGCTGGTAGTACGCTGGTATAGGATGCGTCCTCCTCCACTCCCCTGGATGTTAGGGCCAGTGTCTCCACTCCCTTGGATTTGTGGTCCAACTTCCGATCCCTCCCTTGGACATGCGTCCATTTGTTGGTCACTATCCAGCGTGATAGGGGCCCTTCGCAAAGTTGGAGCGTATGTTAGATCCGACCTCTCCTCCCAATTCGAATGCTGAGGGAATGCAACTTTACTCATCTCAGGATCAGTTTCGTCTAAACACAAACATTTTTGTTTTAAGACGTTCTTCCAATTCAAGTTTTTCAAACTTGGTTTTTTCGTAAGGTTTCGTAAAACGGTATTGGCCTCCCTGCCGTGGTGAGCTTCAAAAGGTGTTTATTTAGTAGTTGCATTTTTTGAGAATCGTAGAGCGCCTAGCGCTTTATCGACCATAGATTCTAGAGACTTATGTTCTTTTTCTGTCGCATATGTTAAGACAAAATTCTTCAAACTTCCTATTGTCCGTTCAACGGACCCCGTGCCTCGATGATCATTCACTGGGGAGTACATTAGCTCGATTCCTTCTTCGTTACAGAAGCTTTTAAATTTATTAGAAGTAAAACATGATCCCTGATCAACGTGAATCTTCCGAGGTACTCCATGATGCGATATGTACTTATTAAGGAATTTTAAGACCTTATCTGACGTATTAGTCGTAGTAACCATTGCTGACGGCCACCTTGAGAATCGGTCCGTAGCAACCAAAACGTATTTCTTACTTTCGTTCAAGTAATTTATCGGCCCCCAGAAATCCAATTGTAAACATTCATTGGGTTCCCTTGGTTCTGGGATTTTGCCCATGTCTCCCTTGGGTAACAAAGGTTTTAGATTCTTACCCGCTTCCGTGCATTGCTGACAGTACGTGGCCTTTGCTGCCAAACTGCGGTACATGTAAGGATACCAGACGTCACGCGCTGCTTCGAACATATTTCTTTTACCGTGATGGTAATAGTGTATCCGCGATTCAACTGGGACTTGCAAAGGTAAAGGGATGACCAACCGTCCATCCAAACACACACAATCGTCCCGTAACGACAGATCGTTAGCGTATTGAGCCCAGTACTTCCCAATCTTTAGGAGTTCTTCTTTCAAGTTTGTCTTCTTCTCCAATGCTTCTTTTACTCGTACTAAGTTCACATCCGCTGGTATGTTCGAGGCAACAAATTCTAAATTAAAAAAGTTCTGGTAACGATTGAGACTTTTTGATAACCTTGCAATCACGGGGAATGATGGACATAATTTGCTGATTCGGATTAACAGTAGGAAAAAGCTCGCCTGGAAATTTCGAAGGTATGGAAAGTACTGTATTAATTTTGGAATCCCGTGTGTTTTTAGTAATTGCAACAATTTCAGGGTTAATGACAGTTATTTCATCGCTACTCAATAAGTTTTCATCTAATCTAAGCGGAGAGTTGATCTGAGGTTGTAGTATATTCGGATTGTTAGTTTGGGAATCAATTGTATCGTTTTCAACATTTCCAATTTCAAATACTGGGAAAGAACAATTAGAGTCGCTATCCATTTTGTTTGAGTGTTTGGATGTAGGCAAATTTAACCGTCTTCCAAGGGAACAATATATAGAGCACACTGAATGTCCCTTGGATTTATTTGATTTACGCGTTATGCAAATTGATCGTTTCCTATTGGTCGTTGTCTTCACGCATGACTTTCCGCCCTCAACCGTCGCTGGTTGTATGCATGTTATTTGTTCTCGCTTGTGATTGGATGAAAACCGTCTAGACTGTTTAGAACCAGTTTCTCGAATATTCTGATAATTTCGTTTACCAAGGGGTTTTAATTCATTTGTAAAACCAAGGGATTTTCTGATCGAAGCGATTTTTGCCACGGTGAACAAATTATCATATTGACTTATCGGTTTAGGGGGTTCGCTAGGATGCCTCGACAAATAATCTGCCAATCCAATCTTGGCGCCCGGTTTGTGTTCTATTACAAAGTCAAAAGGAATCAGTCTGTCCAGCCAACGTGTCAGTCTTTAAAAAAGTGTTTTGTTTTTCCTGTCATTCCCGTTAAGTAATGAAATTAAAGCCTTATGATCGGTAATGACTGTAAATGATCTCCCTAGGATGTAATTTCTGAAATACTCGGCCCCCCATACCACTGCCAGCATCTCAAGCTCGTTAGTGGAATATTTTTTCTCGGCTGCGTTTAAGAATCGTGATGCAAAAGATATAGGGCGCCACCCTTCGGTACCCAATTGCTCTAAAACCGCTCCAAGGCCATTGTGACTTGCATCGCAAACAACTCTAATATCCTTATGAATATCAAAGTGTTTTAATTCAACTATGTTCGCTACCCCCATTTTAATATTTTGGAAAGCATTTTCACATTCCTCGGTCCAGTTATATTCGTTCTTCTTGCTGAGGAGTGGCCTTAATGGAGCTGACATCTCCGCTATCGCCGGTAAATATTTATGCAAGCTGTGGATTGAGCCCATAAATAACTTTAATTGCGTGACTGTTTTAGGAGCTTTTAGTGCGTCTATCGGCGATGTTTTTCGTTTAAGAGGCGTAACCCCCGTTTCGGTTATACGATGGCCAAGCCACTCGCATTCGCGTTTCGCAAACTCGCATTTTGGTAACTTCAAGGATATGTTTTCGTGGTTTAGTTTCCGGAGGATCTTTTCAACCAAGGAGATATGTTCTACTTCCGTTCCCTTGGTTGTAACCAAAATATCATCAATAAACGCGTTCGCTTGTGGGAATTCGTTTAAAATTGAGTCCATTACTCGCTGGAACTCTGCCGGCATTGACGTTAGCCCGTAAAACCCTGTTCGGAAGCGGTAAGTTCCTGTCGACCGTCCGCCCACCAAAGAAAAATTACAGTGCACGCTTGTTTCTTCACTAAGCGGTAGTTGCCCATACGCGTACGTTAGGTCCATCGTAGTAAAGTACACGTCCCCTTGTTTTTTCTCGGATATAAGTTGTCCTATTGTATCTACAAGTTCTTCTATATTTGGCATCTGGTATTTGTTTTTATGCACTTGTTTATTAAGCTCTCGTGATTCCAATGCTAATTTTATGGACCCGTCTTTTTTCACGGTGATGACGATCGGAGAAACAAAGTATCGATCCGAACACTCTTTCAATTTTTCTATATGTCCCTGAGTTAATAGCTTATCGATTTCTTTGTCCACTTTTTCTTGGAGCGTTACCGGCACTCTCCGTCCCTTCTGCTGCACCGGTACAAGATTTTTGAAAAATTCTGCTTGAACTTTGTAGTTCCTAATTTTTCCAACTCTAGTAAAAAGTTTTGGGAATAGCTTACTGAAGTATGATTGCCATTGATCCATCTGCTCATCCTCTGGTTCATCGTGCCCCTCCTTGCATGAATTGTCCTCCGCCCCCTGGATGTTCATGACTTCCCCCCTTGGATCTGCTTGCATCAACTGGAGTCCAAGTTTCCCCATCAAATCACGTCCCACGATGGATGGTCTGGTCCCCCCAATGACTCGGACTTCTGCTGTCGTCTTCCAGCCGTTTGATGCTAACTCGAGTTCCATTCTGCCCAACATCTTGATCCGATTGTTACTGTAGTCTCGAAATTCGTCATCGTCAGTGTTATCCTGCTTCAAGTTGATTCCCGCTCTTCCCACTGTTCTTCTCAAATCTTCTAGTGTTAGAATGGAAATCGGCGATCGACTGTCGATCCAGATGTTCATCGGGTGCCCATTAATGAATATTTTGAGTTTAGGCCCGGCAACTTTCAACACCGTTTCTTTCTTCCGTCGAATTGCCATAACCATGTAATCGTCTGAACTTTCTGATGACCAGCTGTGGTGTTCTCGTTTAACGAAACCTACTGAATTTGCCGCAGCTTGGGGCTCCACGTCATCCGAGGGGGTATCTTCTTCGTCGAAGAGTTCATCCCCTTGGATCAGTCCAACTGGTTGTCCCCCCCCCTGGATTGTCGTTTTCCACGGCAAGTCCTCTCAAAGTGCCCAATCTTTTTGTAGAAGTTGCATGTGACGGCTCTTGCTGGGCATCGTTGTCGGTGTTCTGGGGTGAAGTTCGGTTGATCGCAGTTGTAACATCTGCGCTCTTGCATTCGATCGGTTGTTCGACCTCCTCCACAATTTGGGTATTGACCCCGTCCCCTTGGCATTCCTCGTCCCCTGGATCCGCGAATATTACTGACTGGTTCCGTTTTGATCTGTAGGGAACCCCCTGGCGATGGATGCGCCATTCCCGTGGAACCGGATACGGCGCCCTTGTAGCTCCTTGCGTATTTGTCTCCTCTTTCATATGACATTGCGATGCGCAATGCTTCTTCCGGGGTTTTAGTTTCCCGACACAGCTCGTTCTGTGCGTCCCTGTTCCTCATGTTGAAAATAAATATGTCTCTCACCATTTTCCGCTCCTGGGTGCCCAAATTGCATCTTGCCGCCATTCCGCTAAGTTCTGCATAGAACGATTCTAGACTCTCACCCTCCTTTTGTTTACTCGACAACATTTGGTACATCTCGTACGTTTCGTTCCGCTCTTTCTGAAAAAGAGTTACACAGGTATCCAAAAAACGTGGGTATCGTATTGTTTCCATATCTAAGTGTGGGTGTTGATTATGCAAGGCTCTCTGTCCCTCATGTCCCAGGCATAAATACAGATTCGATATCAGTGTACGTTCACCTTCTGCCCGTGGTTTTCCACCAATGTCACCCAGGTCTGCCATCTGTGCTTCAGTTAATGTCGATGGAAAGTAGTAGTCTGACGAGACTAGTCCATGTTTCGCCACCATTGCCCAATGAAATCGTTGTTTCCAGTGTTCCCATAAAAGTTGCGGTTCCGCCTGAGTTGGAGGCCAGAAAGCTACAATTCCAAGGGGGTTTTTCCCCCCACCATCCACTGGCTGCGCCATAACAAGGGTTTGTAAAAAGATGGCTGTTAATTACTCAATTGACTGTATTTTAGTTCGCATAAATAAGAGAGTGAACTAGAGGTCAACACATAACAGCTAGACAGCTTTTAGTTGATTGACAGGCAGGTACCAAACTCACACTTAATTAAAGTATGAGAAATAAGAATAGCAACTAAGATGATTGACAACTAGGATGATTGACAACTGAACATATTGTAGCCCCTGACAGTATCTGCGGCACCTTTAAAAAAGGCAGCGTCGATATTCTAATGGTGACTGTCAACTGCGATTTCTGAAAACTCTTTTTCGGAGAATTACAGACTTACGTTATCTCTTATGTCTAGCCATTTTAGGCACAACATTTCTTATCATATTTAAACAGTGAGTGGTTTATTTCTTATTTATTTGAAAATCCCTCAAAAATGTATTATTCCCTCCAAAATCCTTCCAAATTCTATTTTTTGCACTTCACGCAAGTAAATTGGTTTTTAACCCATTCAAAATGCCAAAAAAAACTGTTCATAATATTTTAAAACACTACCAAATTTGTCAACAAAGATGTCAAAAATAGATTAAAAAATATCTCGAAGAACCAAGTATTACTTCGTTTAAATTACATCACCTGAGGGCTGTTTTTGAAATTAGTTATGACGCGGTAATATGATCTCTATCACCCATTGACTTCAGAAAAAAGAATGTTTTTCGGTCAACGTTTTAAGTCATAGAACACACGTGTGCTGTATTTTTCCGTGCTATATTGAAAAACTAGTGCAAAATTTGAAACATTGGCGCAAAATTTAAAACATCAGTGAAAATTTTTAAGCAATAGTTCAATATCATTTTTTGGAACAATCAAATGAATCGAAATAAAAAACTTCGTGTGAGGTGAAATTTTTCAATTGTGTCCGTTTTGCTCGTGGTTTTCACGTGTATTTGAATTCGGATAAGCAACAGTTAATGTTGCATCGCGACATTTGTCCACTTCTCGACACTGCAACTCTCCATTTGTTTACAAAACTCGTCGATGCATTATACAGCTGCTGCCCTTCTAGTAATCATGGGCAAAAGACCGAATGGGCGAATAATTCATGAGTGAACGACCGCAATCAAAAACAGTCGAAGGTCCATTAATAAAATCAACCAGTTGCCGTTCAATTAAAAGGGATCAAATCAACCAATATTTTGCTTCTTTTATAACGAAACCCTTGAAATATAAAATTTGCTTCAATTCGCCGGCGGTCAGTGACCATTTAAAAATTTTGGAATACTGAAAACTGGTTGGCTGATTTTTTCTCCCATTCGGTTCTTTGCATAGGAAAAATTCCACCATCTTTGCACAACTTTTTGGAAAGTTTTTGATCTATAAGATAAAAGCCTGCTCTATTCACTCTCATCCGACTTGCTTATTTTCTGATAGTAATAAAAATAACTCATTATGTTAACCTATAGAATTTTTCTCATTATGAATCTGTTATTTGGGTTCAATTGAAACATAAAAAATATATAAAGTCCCAAATAGAACTAAAAGATACACAGCTCGAAGTGATTGATTATGCCACAAATGCAGAAAAGTATGTGTTTTGATTAACCATTTCAATTACGACATTTACGAAAATTTTGATGCGAAAGTTTTGTCCAAGATCTGATTCACGCAATCAACTTTTTTCAAAATTAATTCGATTGGTGTGTAAATTTACAGTTTTATTTAAGAAATTACTATAATAAATTCATTAAATGAACACATTCATGATAGCTGAATTAAAATTCATGATCGCTAATTAATATCTGCCGCAAAAAACACCCCTATTAATTTTTTTTTACATAAGTCGGAATAACTGTTTTGCGCGTTTTTGTGGTGTTACTTCTATTTTTGTTGTTTTTGAGAAGTCTGATGTTAACTGCAGATCTGACTTCAGTGAGCAATTTACGAAATTTTTCTTAATTTTGGTCGTTTTCTCTGCAACTATTGAAGATATATATTCAAATTTTGAAACATGCTAGATAAATACTTTTAGGAAGCCGTGCCAATTTTGAGAAATCATTTTCGAAGACGTTATTTGGTCAGTATCTCATAACTAGTTTTAGTGGTGTTCTTGCTGTGGAAGAATCCTGGCAAACACTATAAGGAATAAAAATTATTGGGCTCAATTTAGTTCCTTGGAAAGCTGATGAGCTTGGCTGACAGCGTAAGCCGCAGAAAAATGACAGATAACAGAAAGGAAAGATATACTTGTCCCGGCAAGTTCAATTTAGTTTAATTTCTAGCTCATGGATGTTCTGAATTAAGAATTTTGACAAAATCAAAATGATTCACTTTCAGCTCTTCTGTCACTGCATTGCAATAGATGAGAAATTCATGATATTGTAGTTGATTGTGTACATGGAAAAACTTTAACAGCAAAAATTTGAAAGCTTTTTAAATATTTTGGGTTTTAGATACTTTAAAAGGCAGTAAGAGAATCACTGTTCTGACCTGGTTAAACTCAAGATAGTTGTCTGTTTTCAGACTAAATTTCCTTTTTTCTCAGTAGCCATCACTTTTAATTTCAAATTAAATATTTCTGTTATTCAGTTTTATTCGCCATCCACACAATGTGACCCGCAGTAAACCTGCTCTTCGCCTCACGTTTACACCTAACCCCCAAGTTATCAACTCCAGTAGGTGTGTTTGTGTGTGTTTGTGTGTGTTTGTGTGTGTTTGGGATGGTGTTTCGTGATTGCTGCGGAGATAAACGCCGGGGGTGAGGGAGGGGGTACATGGAGAAGGAGGAGGAGGAGGAAGAGGAGGAGGATGAGGAGCGATGATTGGGCCCCAGCCAGAGGACTCAGAGAGGGGTGCGCAACATCACCTATCCTATTCAACGTATATCATGCCGAAGCAATAAGAAGAGCGGAAAGAGAAAGGAGAAAGGAGGCGGCGGAGAGAGGTCAAGAGTGCGGTCTCACCTGGAGGTGGACACCAGGAGGCAGCCTCCCACCGAGAGAAGGGCCCAGAGCATTGCATAGCAGCAACAAGTGTAATTTCATCCTGGAGGACTCGTTGTTCGCAGACGACACCTCTCTACTTGGTTGGACCGAAGAGCTCGTCATAGGGAAAGAGGTGATCAAGAAGAAAATGATGGAGTTTGAAGAGAAATGCCACGACGGCAAAGAAGAATCCATCACTTTTGCAACTACCAGCGCCCAGAAGACTAGAATGCTGGGAACGCTCATCGGGAAACGAGAAGACCGAGGAGCCAGGATCAAGAGAGGGTACCACGCGTGGAGCAAGGTGAAACAATGGCTCTGGAATTCGAGCCTCTCCAAGCGCACCAGAGCATTGGTGGTCCAAGCCGTAGTGGAGTCCACTCTCCTGTTTGACTGTAGCGTCAGAGCATGGACACCGACCGACATCCAGAAGTTCCAGAGCGTTGCAGACAGAGCCTACAGGTTTGTGTGGAACAATGGAAAACCTCACACACTGCTAAGGATGCAGAATGAAGGAGTCAACAGCTACGAGATCCGCAGACAGTTGAACATTGAATCGATAAGGACTAAGATCGAGTGCAGAGCATTAGAGCGAATGGGCCACGTTCTCAGAATGTCGGATGAGAGGATTGTGAAGAAAGCCGTGCTCGGATCCTGGGACATGGAGAGGACACGCAGTGGGAACTCGCGAGGCAACACCATCCAGTACTGGCGCAGACTGCTGAAAGAAGCGGGACACGAAGACGACAACAGCGAGAACCTCACCAATGACCGGAAACGATGGAAGAAGACCGTTACAGATCGCAGGACGTTCCTCAAAAACTGGGAGACGCAAATGTGCAACTGGCACAGAGGATCGGAAAAACCGGCCCGCTCACAATGGAATAGAGAGAGAATAAGTGACAGCGGTTGGCCTTGCCGCTGGGACGGATGCGACAAGATGTGCGCAACAAAAGGAGGACGGACGAATCACGAGAGAAAAGCACACAGAAGGGAGTCAGTGGACTACAAGTGTCCAAAGTGCAACGACAGTTTTTCGGACCAGGCTGCTCTGACAAACCACTTCAAGGCGTGCCAAGGAGGGCAGGGTGGGTTCTGTCCGAAGTGTCAGAGGTCCCTGTCGTTGAGCAACATGGCAAGACACCGGAGGACCTGTCGAGGAGAACACCCGACAGCCCCAGAAGTAACCAACACCATTATCACAGGACGATTCGCCGGAACGAGAGCCAGAATCCAATGCGAAGAATGCGGTACTTGGGTGACAAAAAACAACATTTCAAGACACTGGAGCACATGTCCTGGAAACTGGGAATCAAGGCCCCCCACGGGGCGTAAATGACAAAAGAAGAAGAAGAAGAGGATGAGGAGGGGAATTGTAGATCAGTGGGAGGGGGCGTTGTGGGAGGTACGGGGTTGGCAAGGAACGGGGAGTTTGGTGGGGTACGGGGAGAGTTAGTGGGGGAACATGGGGTCCGCGAGAGGAGAAGACGGGGTATGAAGCTTTGGTGGGGGACGGGAATTGAGGGTTTGCAGGGGTGTAGCGGGGAGATGTGGGTGGGGGGATGGTGGTGATAGTTAGTAAACATTGGGATGAACGAGGTGTTTAAGATTTGCAGAAAACAGCAAAAATGTAGAGTAATTATCTATAAAAATTTAATCCATTTTCTTGAATTTTATCCACAAAAAAAAACAAAAAAATCCATTATATTGTGAACAAAATTGCATTATAAGCGATTATAATGAATTTTGATGGATTTTATTTTTTTTTGAAAAAAATGGATTCTTATGGATTAAAATGCCACCACGTTGTCTAAGTTTGCCCCGATAATCGATTATCTAGATATTTTTGTCAGTCATTATAATCGGTTTTCATCCATCCAGCTATAGTGCTGCGGGTTCGCAAGTTTCGCATCAATTTTCTTTGGGCGCGAAAGTCATGACAGGACAAGCGTTGGTCTTGCCGGCTCTTTTTGTAGTTGAGTATATAACCGGGCCGAGTTGCTCGATTTATGTTTCGACTTTTTGGACCAAATTTCGGTACGTTCCGACATTCACGACCAAATTTCGGTATTTTTCTTCTTTCTCGATCTTATTTCGGTATGTTTGACTGTCTCAAACCAACAAAAAAGTGTTCGATTTTGTTCGACCTACCTTGTTCAGATGTTTTAATTTTCTCGACCAAAGCTCGGGTTTTTTCGACTTTCTCGACTGTCGCGACCACCATTTTTTCTGAATATTTGTTCGACAAACAAAACAATTTTCTTCAAATTTTTTAATATCATCCCCCTAAAAACAACACCGAAGAAAAAAGTTAGCGTCTAATAGCGTAATAATAACAGCTCTCGAATAAATTTTGAATGATTTTGAGTTCGCATAATTTGCCGCCAGTAAATAATGCGGTAAAGTTATTCGACCCTGCTTAACCCAAGAATCGCCCCTGTAGGACTCTATCGACTCATGATTTTACCCTGTTCAACCCGTGATTCGACTTTGTTTGACTGAAGCCTAAGTTCAACCGTCTCAATTTGCGACAAAAATTGGACATTACTCGACTGTTTTGAAAAATGAATTAATTTTTTAGCAGCGAGGAGAGTCATTATCTTTTGAATAACTGTTATAATAAAATAACGACCAATGACTGTTTTTTTTAATTGTTTTTCAGCGTTCTGTTTGTGCGGTTGCCCCCAAAAATTAGCTGACGTAATTTTGGGACTATGAGAAGGCATTCTTGGGGTGGTTCTGTTCTATATACGACGAGCAATTATGCTGGTCTAGCTAACTGACATTAGAAATAATTTATACAGATTTCGTCTTCTATTTGCACTGTTTTCAGTGGTACCAGCAAAAATTTGTAATTCTAGTTTCGCGGCAAGCAAATCTACTCAAGCGTTTGTTGCTGATTGCAATTTTCTGATGGAGACCTATCTAATCAGACTTTTTTGCTCAGTTTCCATTTTAAAATCAACTGAGATCGACTAGGATGGAAGGGTGTCCTTGGAGGGCGGTATTGCAGGGTCTTCACTGTCAACGACAACGTAAAAGCGAGTTCTTCTGTAATGACGTCAAGAGTTGTGACCATCGCTCTGAAGAGTTCATAACGAGCTGCTGCCTTCCCGGCCCCGCCGCAGCAATAAGTCAGGCAGATTCAGCTGCACCGCTTCTTGGGTCGCTCGCGCCATTTGAACTTCTAAAAAAGGTCTTCCCTTAAAATTACTAATTATTGGCGCCGAAGTCGCCTTTAGAAAAATTTTAGGGTCTGTCACCAAAAACGGATATCTCAAAATAGTACTGAGGGGGACCCTTTGGGTCGGCAGGGGATCGAATTTCTGAAAAGGGAGGGGAGGGGGCGCCCCCCATCGCCCCTCCCCCCCAAATCCGCCCCTGTTTCAGGGCCTCAACCTGACACGAGCATTCTTGGTAGATATGATTACATATCCATGGCTTTCTTTGGACCAACTTCCTTCTTTACTGGTGACGCTTTTTTTCAGTTTTTAAAAAAAATGCGGTGAGTTTTAAACGCAAGCTACGCTTTTGAAGGTTGTAAAGCAACCGCTGATACGCTTTAACAACCATAACTCCAAACAAATAATTTTTGTGCATTTTTTTACGCAGTGCATACCACAAGAAAAAAAAACGGCGTTCTTTTGCTGTGTTTTTACGTGGTTTCGTTTCTCATCATTGTACCATTTTCGTGTTGTTTGCTTGCTGTTGTTTCACTTATTTCTAGGTATGTGACGATTATCTACCCATAACTTATCCAACAAAGAGATCAGCCTCATTGATTCTGTTTTAATTATACTTTGTTTTGAACGTTAATTGAGGAGAAAATTTGATCGGATATAGAACGGCCTTGGCAAATAGAAATGACCTATAACCAGGATTTAGGCGCAAACTTAAACACACATGACATAAAAGTTGGAAACCAGTCAAACTCAGTCGATAAAATCCAAATTATGGATCAGAAAATGAAACCTCTGAAGAATGAGAAACTTTCGAAACATTCTCTGAGTTCTGAAGAAGATGATGATTTCGAAGCGAAATGCTGCGACACCGGCTCTTTAAAAGAAAAAAATTGTGCTGCGCTTTGTATTTTGCTGTACTTATGTTGGGGTATTAATACTTCAACAGTGGGGCCGTTTTTCCCCACGGAAGCAGAAAAACGAAAAATTTCACGCTCGATTATTGGTCTTATAACTGCAACACTTATGATTTCGCAGTGGTTTTTCGCTATTGTTTTTTTCTTCGCAGCCTCGGAGCGAAACAAACGAACAATATTTTACATCGGATTTATCGCAGCAGGCTTAATGTGTATTGCGTTCGGTGAAGCTTCTCGTTTCGACGATAACGATTGGTTCATTCCGGCATGTTTTCTAACACGTGTTGTAATTGGATTCGGCGGAGCGAGCACTTGGTCCACGGGTGCGCCGATTGTAATTCCATTTTTTCCCAAAAAGGTGGGTTTAATTTTCAGTATGCTTGAAGTTTCAACTGCAATCGGCATGATGATTGGGCCAATTATAACTAGTTATCTCTTTTCTTTAGGAGGTTATCGATTACCATTCCTATCCGTCGGTTTATTTGAATTATTCCTCGGCTTTTTGTGTTTTCTTTCAATTAAATCAGTACAAAACAGGGAGAAATTACTGAAAAAAGTTCCCGAACATTCAAAAGGATCAATGGTTAGTGTTCTTTCTGTAGGCCAAGGCGGCGATACTGAAATAGATTTTAAGTCTGCTTTCAGATTCCTTACATTACCCGGTTTGTGGGTTATTACTTTCCCGCTATTGGCGGTTTTGAGTCAATTCGGCTTTCTGCAAGTCGCCTTGGCGCCCTATCTGCTAAGTGAATTCGAAATTGACGGCACACAATCAGGTCAAATATTTCTTGTTCACGCTGGCCTATCCGCGATCACGTGTTTCATTTACGGGGTCCTAATCGATAAAGGGTTCTCAAAAATAACATTTATCATCTCGCTTGTCTTCACTTCGTTCGGTTATTTTGCCCTCGGAGCGCCCGTTCTAGGATTCAACTACCCGAAAGCCACTCTATACGTGGGTCTTTCGATACTCGGGTTAACATCGTATGGGGGTTATTTGCCATGTTACTTCATTTTCGAACAAATTGCCCACCGTAACAATTTCATTAATCAAGAAAAGCTCCGCATATACATTTGCACTTGGGTGACCTTTTGCTATTCTTTCGGGCTTATTTCGGGCCAGTTTTTTGTCGGTGGTTTATTTTACGCGTACTACGATTTCCATCAATCAAACTTATTATTGTCTTTGTTAACTTTGCTTTCGGGTCTCGTAGCAGGCGCGTATCTCCTCGTGCTCAAAACTGCAGATTACAGAGCAGACAAGGAAGCAAAGAGGTTAAAAGGTGGTGCAGAAAATATAGAAATTATTCAATCACATTTTGTCAGTGTTTGACATACTATCTGCAGAAGCATTACTTCTCAAATAAAGAATCCAAACTATTTAGATAAAAATCATCATACACTCTGTATTTATATTTCTATAATGTATATAAATTTTAAATTGATCTCAAACTCAGCTTTAAATAATTAATATTTTGGCATAAAACTTCTCATATTTCGGTGGCTGTAATTCAAAAAAAATATCTCGAGTAGAGAGTCATGATATCCAGACATGAATGGGAGGAGTCCAAGAGTTCGACCACTTTATCATCTAAAGCCCCCCCCCCCCACGCCTTGGTATATTTAGGACATCCGATTTGTCCACCAACTCATGAAATATGCTAGCTGCATCTCTATAATTTTCAACAAAATGTGAAAAGCAAAACAAAATGTGAAAACAAAATGTGAAAAGCGAATCTTCAAACTGCATTCTTTACATCGGCATGCTAATCGGCACACGTGCTGATAGACCAGTCCCCGCACAAAATCAAGTTAATAGATGAGAAATTATATCACAAAAAACCTCTTACACAGCCCAACAAAGTTCTTCTAGAAGGGTTGAATCGCAAAATTTAAATTTTGTTTTTTAGCACAAATTTGGGTTTTATATAGTAAAAATCACATTTCTTAACTATCAAGCAAAAATATTTTCTCTTATAACAGATTACTGGAGATTGAACCCTTCTAGAGCTTTGTTGGAATGTGTAAGAAGATTCTTGTGATATAAATTTCTCATCTATTAACAAAGTAATTTCAGCGTAATTTTTGATTAATTAAAAAAAGCCAAAATTGTCTGTTTTTGGGGTAAATTTTAGGTTGGAAATTTTGGAGAAAAAATTGCTCCATAATACTTCTGGTGAAATTATAAGAAACTTTTCTCTCTTCAATTTCTTTTAATCTTCTCTAAGTTTGAGAAAAACACTCGTAAAAACTTCGTTTTGTCCGGATAATTTGAATTAGCACTGTACAAGAAACCTGAATTTAAGAGCGATTTAAAAAACTTTAATTATACAACCGTTAATAACTGAAGCAACAAAGAAAAGTATAAAGTTTTTGTTGTACAATTAGTGATTTTATTTAGAAATTTTATAGAAAAATATTCAAAAAAGTTTGATTTTGAGCTTTCCTCAGTTTGTAAAACTAGATGAGAGGTTTTTTTCAGATATTTTGTTTCATCGGTTTTAAGTATCATCGGTGAAGTGTTAGTAGTTCCATCCTTTCACAGAAAAGTTATAATACTAGTATGACAGAGGCAACCTCAGAAATTTCTAATGTCCTATTTAAGTCTGTTTAGCTAAGCAGTATTGAAACAAACACTACAAGTCACCAGCGGATTTAGGGGAGGGGGCGTGGGGCAGGCGGACGCCCCTCTTAGGGATTCGCCCCCAGCCGACCCAAAGAGTCACCACCCCGTTTTACTATTTTGTGATATCCATTTTTGGCTGACTGACCCTAAAATTTTCCTATCGCCAATAGTTACTAATTTTAAGGGGGGAGCGCGCACCGAAAAAACGCAATTTTGTGTCCAAATTTTCCAAAAGGAGCTAAAAACACCCTCTTAGTCTGTTTTTTAAAATATTAGCTGGCGGCACAGAAAATTTAGTCAAAACCGGGTCTTTATAGTTATTTGGGAGAGCTCAGAGAATCACTTTAATCGAGCTAGAAAAAAAGTTGAAATTAAAAAAATTTTGTAAATTTTTTTTGAAAATCCGCCGCCCTTCCCACGAAAAAATGCTAGATCCACCCCTGCTACAATTGTACAAAAAAATTATAGTCTGAATTGTCTAATTAAGATTGAGAGTGAGTAAACAAGACATTTTTGTCTAAATTGTTAACACCTTAAAAGCTAAAGACTAAAAGTACCTCTTTAAATTAAGATTTTTGACCCGTATCAATCTTTTTTGTTCATAACTTAAGAGTGAATATATTTTGCAGTGGAACTGTCAAAAAAGCCATTGTTTATCTACTTTTTCTGATGACCTGTAAATGTTTTTCTGAAAGTAAATTTTATCTTAAGCTAACTTATCTTAACATCGCTTATATCGCCAGACACCGATTTTAAAATCAACCCCAGAATGCCTTTTTGTTAGTTTTATGAACTCCAAATTACGCCATTTCTCCGAACTATTTTTCTCCCTGTTACTTGTGTAAAGAAATGGCAGAACCAATTTTTCAAACCAGCTATCGCCATATCACGGATTTTCACCCAAAAACCTCCTTGTGCCGTAAATGCCCCCTCGAACTTGTGAAAAACCCAAACTTGTAACAGCTCCTACATTTTTGTTGATCTGTGAACTGCCGAAAGGAAATTTCACGTGCTTCAACAAGGACTCTGACAGTGATCGATTAGCCTGATTTCGGGTGGTAATTTTAACCCAATCCTCAACAAAAAGCATCAGATCAAGTCAACAGTCGTTAACAGCCACTAAATGCATAGGCATTGGTCAATAAAAATTGAAAACTAACTTTGCGCTATCCTAGACTTTTTTCATTTTCTTTTTTTGTTTAAACTCAATAAACTTTCAATATTTGTCATTATATATTTCTTACGTTTTTCATGCAATGTTTGTATTGGGTTGGGTAATGCAAAGTTGTCCCGGATTTTTTGATACGCTTAACATCTATAGGGTGAGTGGTTATAAGGTGATTTATAGCTTTCGAGAACACAAGTTTAGAACTTATTTGATGCCCATAACTTCGTATTTTAAAAAAAGAAAAAATGAATTTACGAATGACCAGAAAACGAAAGTATCAATGCCTTAGACATTAAACAACAAAAACTTGATGATATTGGTTGTAGATGATGAAATCGCTACGGAAAAGGAAGATTACCGGTCCTTGCTGAAAATTTGCATATCCATAGACAAAGAGAAACCTTGCTAAACAACGGCAGCCCAAAGTTTCCAGACTCAATGAAATCATTTTGCATCATAACTTGAAAATGAATAAGTTTTTCAGTGGAACTGAAAAAATATCCAATATGATTTCTTTTTCCATGCCCAGTATTTCCGGGAAGCGGAAAATGATTTAATTATAAGTCGAAACCCCTGTCTTTTTCAAGTTGGAATCTAAAAAAGTTGCGGATGCGACTTGAAGACATTAAGAAGGACATAATTGTTTGTTAGGATTTGGATCACAACATTAAAGCAAAAAACAGTGCTCTGTAATGAAGCCTAAAACAAGTTAAGAATTTATAGTTGTTAATATTATGAACTCCAAATAACGCCATTTCTCCGACCTATTTTTCCGGCTTCTTGAGGTTGATCTAAAGCCTTAAGAATTTTTGAATGTTTGATGATCAACCAAAAGTTTAAAAATTTGGATTGCTCCAGGTTTTCGATCAATCTTTACTTCGAGACGTACAGGCGGACCAGTTTGTTTGTTCGGGATTGAAAATCAGAACAAAAAAGCAATAATTGTCAGTAAAGCCTACAAAGTCCTGAAAAAAGACTGCAATTAAAGGAGGCGCAAACCGAAGTGTTTGGCTTTTTACCAAAAAATTTAAATTTCAATTTTTCAGTCTTTTGAACCAATCAATATGATAACACAACCAAAAAAAATTTAATAAAGTTTCTTCATATATTTACATAGTAATTTTAATCAAGTTGATGTACTGTGTTGTATGATCGTATTTAATTTTTTATAATTTTTTTGAATGCAAAAGAAGTTTTTCTCAAGGCACATTTTGTCTTAGGAAACTTCACGTTATGGCTATTATGTTGTTTGATAGTCTAGAGGAGAAATTAGTGTCTAAAGGAGAACCACTTAGACACAAAAATGGCATGCATCAAATTAGGAAATGAAGGTGAAACTAAACTAACTGAAACCACAATTCACAACTTTCCCCAACACGGGAAAAACTTCCTTCTGTCTCAATGAATGGTAGTCAACATAACACTCATACTCCGATCCTCTTTCACCACTCAGAAAGTGTTTAAAAAAATCGCAACTTAATATAAACACAGCAGAATTTACAACTGATTTTTACAATATGCTCTCAAAGTAGAGACTACGTGCACAAAGTTTCCAGGCTCCTGGCAATTCATACAGGTGTCTACAGAGTGTGCGTATATTCAGCGAACAGTTTTGAAAAGAAAGTAGTTGAAACAGATTGGTGAAAAAAGGTATACATATTGGTACTCTAGCGATTGCTTAAAGCTCAAAAGAAGTTTTAAGAAATCTAGAATTGCACCAATTGTAAAAGGAGGAAGCGCAAGGTTCCAGTTTGATAATGACCAGTTTGATAGGTTGCATGGAAAGTATCTGCATCTACCGTAATTTCTATATCAGTCGCAGATCGGAGTTAGAAAAACAGAGGGAGAATTGTTAAAGAAATTGCTTTATTGAACTTTCTCCCACTTCATGATCGTCTTGATCACTTTTAACAACGTTCGCTCGGGTTCTTCTTAATCTATGACTACTATATTTGTCGTTGCGATTCTAATGATAAAATGACTTTCTTCTAAATTTTGGATGTCCCACATTTCTTCGGATTCTGAAACAGCTCTTCGATGAATTGGCTGGATCATTGATTATCTGTTTTTTTTCTGGAGAGCTCTCTACTATTATGAAGTCATCAACGGTACACTTTGAAGGTGTCCTCTGATCGTCGTATGTCGTCTGATTGTCTGGAAGAATGACTGTCTGGAAGTAGCTTTCCTTGAAAAAAGTTTTGAAACCGGATTTATTATAAGAGTCTTCCAGCAAATACTCGTAGAAGACTTCAACCCAGTGGTCCAAGCCTCAGGACGACCATGTGTCTGAGAAAAAAATAAGATAAACATTGAAAAATGAGCAATCCTTATTTGGTTTTCTACCTTTTTCGACGAGGCTAGCTCCGACTATCGGTTGGTTGAGGATCACGCAAATCCAGAGCCTACCTTCTCGCAGGGAAAATATTGGCTTTTGGCTTCTAATTCAAAATTGTTAACCAGTGGTTCAATTTCTTAATCAAATTTTGTCGTTCTGAATGCCAAATCGGATATTTTGAGTGTTATTGTGTGATTAGAGTGGGATGAAATTTCCCCTTTAAAGATCTGAAAACCAGTAGTCTCTCGTTTCGATTGTTGGTTTGCTTATACCGCGTACTTACTCTATTGAAGGGTACGACAATGCGGATATCGGCTTGGTGACCGCTGATTTAACCGTCGGTAACTCTCGTAACGTTTTTGTTCTTCTGCGCTCTTTTGTAGGTATCTGTCTTCTATTTGGTCATTCTCCTTCCACTCCTGATCTCATGCGATTGGCATAAATATCTTCTTTTTATCTAAATTATTTGCGTGTGATCACAATTTTCCAAAAAGTGTTTGGCGATCTATTATAATGTTTTATGGAAGTTTGTGCACCCTATGGAAGGCTGACTTGTCAATCGTAGATGTCAAATGGTTTTTTCAAGTTCCCAAATTGAAGATAGTTTTGATTCGTTAGTCAGCATTATGTACCTTTTAGCTTTTATTTTGTAATTTAGTCGTTCTAATAGTCCATTGGATCTATGAGCAAGCACGTTATTCAAAATTAGATTATTTTTATTCTTTTTGCAGAATTGTTTCAGAGAAAACACATCCCAGTATCCACTTCAATTTTGAGAAACCATGACAGCCAAGTAATTGGACGAGAAACTTATAACTGATTATGTCGAAGTGTTGCTTAACCAACACTTTTGCGGAAGGAAGCTTAGAGAAGCTGTCAATACAAAAAAGGATCCATTTCGTTCCACCCCACAATTTTTTTAGGCGAGGCGACCTTCAAAAACAGTTTTTTTCGTCATTCGTTCATTTGAGTTCTGGTAATTTTTGAGTGATTGTCGCAACCAAGTTTTTACCAGCTTTTATGATTTCTGAGCAGTTTCTAGTAGATAAGTTTCCTTGTATAAGTGAGTCCACCAGTTGCCCTCCGCTGAGTTCTTCATCCCAAACCGTGACTGATGTGTCACGAGGAGGAGTTTCAGGAAGAGAGAACAAAGGGTCGGTACTATGAGTTTTTTTAATTGAAGAGGTAAGCATCCTTTTTTTGGTCATGTTGGATTATTTTGATGGAGGCATCAAATTTTTCACCTGTTACTGTTGGATGCTTGGCCTCTTTCAGTGGTTTGTTGTTTTTATTTTTTTAAAATTCAGTTATAATCGAGTTACGGCCGGCAAACAAAAATGGAGACGATCCTAAATTTATATCATCTTTTTCTTTGTTAATTAGTTTCTGGCTCTCTAGATACTTAGTTGTCTAGAAAGTTTTTTCCTTTCCTTGTAGATTAAGAAGCAATGAACTTGTTTTTGCCAGCTGGCTGCATCTCTGGGTAAACTACTAAAACTAATGAGGAAAGAAAACATAATAGTTTTTTGAGAACTTGTTTTTGTCAGTTGGCTGCATCTCTGGAAAAACTTCTAAAACTACTGAGTAAAAAAACTAGAATAACTTTTTGAGAAAATAAAAAGATTCAAAGTGAATTTTTGTAGATCCAAAAGATTGCAAGTGCCCTTGCAGCATTCTTGTTTGAATTACGAGTGGTTTGCATCATACGAGTGGTTTGTGTCGTGTGGTTTGTGTCATGTGGTTTATGGTTGATTTGTACTTCGGAATAATTGCAAAAAACGACCGTTCGTTGTGTAATGATTTTTTCTCTTTATTCCGCCCAAAATTCTTACGTTTTTGAAATAGGCGATTTTATTTGGACTCATAATATTTTCAATTTCATTGTTGAAGTTTCACACTCTGTTTACTCGGCGAGTTGAACTATTTTACATAGTTTTGTTTGAGTTGTTTTCAAGTTACAATTCAAGAAAAGTTTTATGATTAGTCAGTTTTTCAAATTTCTAATCATTCAAATAGTTTTAAGCTGTTCCGTTGCCGATGCAACCCATATTAGTTCCAGTTAGTTTGTCAATTTGCTTATTTCTCTAGTGTTTAAAATTCTTCAGGCAAATGCTACTGCTATCCAAGAATCCTTATCCAGTGTTTCATTGTAGCCCCTAAGCTGTCAACCCAAGAGCTTATCTTTAATCATAAACTTTTCTTTAATTCATCGTGACTGTGATCTGTAGAAATTACCATTGGATTTCCAAAATTTTTGAAGGCGTTTGAATGCATTTCATGCCAATTTTACCTAGACATTTTTTTCAGTAAAGGATGTAGTAGTGAGCATAGGAATTATTACTAAGCTCATAAAAGGTTTTATGAACCAGAGAACAATCGTTGTTGCAATATATTTTCTTTTTTAAATTGAAGTCTTGATAGAAACAATTTTCTCTTCAAACTCAATTCTCAACCATTCAACATTTTTTGAAAGAGTGCTCATTTTCCCCATTTTACAGCCATATTTTCGTTTTTGAGTAATTCAATTAACTAAAAAAAATGGCTTTGTTTTTGTCTAGCGATCTTTTTGGAGCACTTTAGATATCACTTAAGAGTTTTTTTTGAGAAAGGTGTACTGTTCAAAGATGAACCGATAACCGATTGGAGATTGTGTGGCAGGTTGCCTATTCTATGAAAACCAGTTAAGAAAGGGTGAGTAGCAGTGACTTCGCCTCCCATTATACTGAAATTACAATGACTGCTTGAATCTTGCCAAAGTTTTAGTTGGCTGTAGGTGATACGCAGATCAAGATTTTTAAGCAAACTGTCTTCAAATTTTTTATTTGACAAACTGAGAGCGTTTTTATTTGTAAAATCGTGTATAAATGAGGCCTTGCTTAATTGTTTTTAATTCTCTGATGAGTTAGCATTTTTAAATGTAAAGCTACTTTCGTGAAACCGTCACTTTTCCGCCTAATTACCCTGAAAAGTTTGAAACAATTTTAGTCGCATTTAACTAATTTGATGAATTGTTCCTTTTTTGTATTTTTAAACACTTGCTTATAAGCACAAGGTTACCAATCTATATTTTTACGATTTATCATTTCTCAGATTTTTTTCTCTTGACCAGAAGTAAAAAAAATGGAGTTTTCTCACATATCCATTAGGTTGAAATTGACCGTGATATTCGCAATGATGTTGATAGGGTCGGTGGTGCAGCCGCAAAATAGAGCAACGAGTCTTCTTGTCTATTTTAAGTTTTTTTAATAGCGGGAACCTGAGTTTCCGTTCTAAGGAAAACATTTTATTTTGAAAAACTGACTGGGCTAGCAAAAACCAACAAAAACTTCATA